>NW_021915618.1:0-1175 GCF_006229205.1 Suricata suricatta | reverse complement strand
GATGCTACTCAATGGGAAAGGCAGGTATTTTTTTTTAAACCAAGATATACAAGACCTCAGGTATAGCCCTAAGGAAGTGACCTTTAACCAAGAGGCAAACAGCATTGTTTATTAAAAATCAGTTTTTTATGAGTAAGAGTCATTAGGCTGTTTATAACTCTAAGAGAAAGTTCCCAGAAGAACTAAATTGCAAGGAGACATAATGCTGCTCTCACTATCCCAAAGAGGATTGATACATTTCATTGCAGAAGACTCTTTTGGAACTACATCCAGGCCTAGAAAGTAGTAAGTTATCAGCTAATTGCTCAGCTAGGCGTAAAATTATATGTTGTTTGCCTTAGTCACCTTAGTGTGTATCTAGCTTACTCATCTTTACTCTGACCAGCTGCAATCATGCCTTGGGGACAGAGCAGGGGAACAGGCTGCTCCTGACACTAATCAGCAAAGCACTCTGAGGTTTGGTGCCCAAGCAGAAATGATAGTTACAAGAGGGTAGATTTTGGTTGCTGTCTGGGGGCAAGGACCATGTAAACTTGCCATACCCTCACCAGGAATTTTCATTCAACCAGTGAGTTCAGACAGCTCCCTACACTATTCACAGCTTAAAAATCTCTTATTTTACTAGGTATTATTCAGAAAGATTTGCCTCAGTTTGAGGGGAAGAAATCAGCAGCCTAAACATTGCTCTGGTCCAGTCGGCTAAACATGAACCTCCCAAAAGGAATAAAGAGCACCAGGAAAGATAACAACTTGGGTACACAGATTAACACAGAACCTGAAAGGATAAAACTGTTTCCAAGTAATTCATGTGATACCAGAACAAAGCTAAAGAATGTTTACACGGATATATCCAGCCTTCAAGAAGGTGAAATTCATAATGCCTGGCATAATTAAAATTTACCAGGCATGCAAATAGGCAGAAAAATGCAACCTATCAGGGGAACAAGCAATACAAATAGATCCCAAAATGGCACAAGTGATACACTTAAAGCAAAATACAGTTAAAACAGTAATCATAACTATACTTCATATACTGCAGAAGATAGAAGATATTTAGTAAACACGTTAAGAGGAAACATAAACCTTATTATAAAGATCCAAATCATACTTATACAGATGAAAATATGCTGTAAGAAAAATATAGATTATTATCAGTTAGATATTGCAGGAAAAAA
>NW_021915617.1:0-1175 GCF_006229205.1 Suricata suricatta | reverse complement strand
CCACTCACCGTGCCGGCCCTGGAGCGGGGCGGCCGGAGGGGTGGAGCTCAGGCTCTGCGGACCCTTCCTGCCACCGGGCCGGCCTTCCGCCCCCGGCCGCGGGGATGCCCCGAGAGGCCCGGCCCGGCGCTCGCTCGGCGGTGGAGCGCTCTGGATCCGCGCCAGGCCACGGCACGGCCAGCTGCCGGTGTCGCCGGGACCAGAGGCGGTGGGGCTGGGAGAGGTGAAGGACTGGTTCAGACTTAACAGGTTGCGTCTCTAATCAGAGTGTCTGGAACCGACCCCCAGCCTCTTTCGAGCCCCCAGCGCCGTGCCAGGGGCGGGGAGGACTCGAATTCCAGGGCTCGCCAAAACGGGGAGGCCCTGCAATTCCCAGCCTCGCCGGCACAGCCTCAGGAGTGGGTGGAAAAAACACGCTATCGGCGTGGCGGATCAGGGTGAAGGAAGGGTGAAAGGGTGAGCCGGAGAGGCTAGCGCCCGCCAGCTGCCACGAGCTCCAGCAGCCTGGCACCGCTGCCGCCGGGAGCCTGGCGGCCCGGCCACTCAGAAATAGTGTTTTACGAGGAGGGCGCACGCTGACTGATCCCTTCCAGCCTTGACAGGACGGAGCAAATGTAGGTCGCGCAGGCGGGCCACGGCCCCTCGCTGCCCAGGGGGTTGGGAGCGGAAGCTCACATGAAATTATACCGTCTCTTAAATTTTAGTTTTCAAAAGCAGATTCTTCCACTAAGAATCATTACTTAGTTGCTCAAGAAAAATCTTATGTTGGTTCAGACGTTCCAAGGACGGGTAAGATGGAATGGCAGCAACTTGCGTTCTGACCTTTACTATTAAACCATGGAGGAGTCTGCCTTTTAAACATCTAGTCCCAGATTCCTCTTTCAGTAGTTTTCAGATCTGCACGCTCCCAGCCTGCTTGCCCTAAAGCCCTTTCTAAAGCTCTTTGCCAATTCCCTTGCAAGGATTCCGCCCCCCCCCCCGTCGCCTTTTTTTTTTTTTTTTAACAATCACTGAAAACTTTTGTCAAACTTTGAATTAGTGGTTTATGCCTGTGGGTGTTCGAAGTAAAGAACATCCTGAAATTGATTATCCTGAGAAAATAAAATCATTTTCAAAGGTGACTCACACTCTAAGGGAAAAACTTAGCTTCCAGGTACTGACCTTTCAGTTATTCC
>NW_021915616.1:0-1175 GCF_006229205.1 Suricata suricatta | reverse complement strand
GGAGATGCTGAGCTCAAGGACTTTTCCCAGAGAGGGGCCTAAAAAGTCCTGGAGATGGAAAATAAGGGGAGAAAGAGAAGCAGAGGGGATCATTCCAGCAAGTCCGACACCCAAATAATAGGAGTTCTAGGAAGAGAGGAGGTGGACGCAGGAGGGTCTGGTTCTCCTGGGGGAGGAGGCTGGAAAAACAGGTGTGCACACACGCATGGGGGGAAGGGGGTGTCCTGTGGGACCACAGATAAATGATCTGCATGGGCAGAGGCCCGATGCGGGTGCAGAGTGCTGGCACTGAGGCTGGAAATGGGCGGGCAGGATGGCGCGGGCCAGGCCAGTGCAGCCCAGATGCCCACCACACGAGGCCATGAGGACCACAGGCCTTGGGCAGGGACTTTAAGGCATACACGTGACCTCATTCTGTCCCACTGGATCGCGGGATGATAAAGTTATTCACTACCAATTCTCATTCAGTCCTGCTAATTAGGTCAAAAAGGTTTCTCAGTTGAATCTCTTTAACATCAGACACCTGCTAATCTCCCTTAAATGAAGAAAGAGTAGAGAGCAGGACTAGTGTCTTTGGTAGTAGGTGACAAGGGGTCAGCAGGGCACCCAGGGAGGGTCCTTTCTTGGCTCGAAGTGTTTGCTGGCTCATGGCTGCATCACTGAACTGCTTGTCTTTGTCTTTATGACCTTCTCTCCCCCGTGTCTCTGTATGTCCAGTTCTGTCACTTATAAGGACACCAGTCACTGGCTGTAGGGCCTGTGATGGTTAATCTTATGTGTCAACTTGCCTGGGCCATGGGGTGCTCAAAAATTCTGGGTGTGGGAGAGGATGGCATTTGAACTTGCACCCTGAGTGAATCAGATGGCCTCCCCGTGTGGGAGGGCCTCCTCCAATAGGGTGGAGGCCCGAATACAGCAAGAGGGCTGCTCACCTTTTAGGAGAGAATGGTTTCCCCACCCGACTGCCTTGGAACTTGAACGAAATATCAGCTTCTCTTGGGTCTTGAGCCTGCTGACCTCTGGACAGGAACTATACCACTGGATTTCCTGGATGTCCAGCTTGAGGACTAGCCCTGCAGATGTGAGGCCCAGCCCCACACGTAAGCCAGTTCCCTATATATCTATCCACCTACCTACCCATCCATCCATCCATCCATCCATCCATCCATCCATCC
>NW_021915615.1:0-1175 GCF_006229205.1 Suricata suricatta | reverse complement strand
ACTGAGAAGCCGTCTTCAGTGCTGCCGGTCAGGTAATAACCATCCCGTCCCCGTGCATTTCTCCTTTCTCTCAAAAACAGGTCTGGCAAGCGGAGGAGAAGAGCAAGAGAGAGAGGAGAAACAGAGAAGGAGGGAAGTGAGAGAGAGAGAGAAGAAGAGGAGGAACTGAGGGGAGAGAAACAGGAGCTGCACACCCCACTTCAAGGGGGCAGGGAGCCTGTGAGCTTCAGTCAGAATGAGGACAAGAAAGAAAAATTTAAATTCAGAATCAAGGTCACAGTCCTCACTTCAGTGTGGAACTGGGCAGTTTTAACTATTGAATTGACATTTGTGACTTAAAGTATCTGTAAGACTTTATAATATCTAGGAGTGACCTGACTCTCCAAGGTTGCACATTATCTCCTAAATCCAGGCTGGTCCTGGAGGTTTAGAGATGCTCTGAGGATGTGCTAACAGAGTTCAGGACTCTCCTACGTAACACAGAAGCGCTGGGCTTAGCCTGGCCCTGGAGCCTCACCCCTGCTGGTCCCGGGGCTTCATCTTCTCCTCAGGATCAAAGATGGAAAGTTGCTTCCAGTTTAGAGAAAGCTGCTGAGACCAACAAGTCCAGGCCTTTATTTCCTGGAACTAAACACCACAGGAGGTTTTCAGAGGCTGTGACATTTTTTCCTGACAGTTCAGGTTAACCAATCAATTAATTCGTGAATCATTCAATACGTCCTTAAGCATTAATTGACCATCTAGTGCATCCAGTATTCTGCGAAGCTCTAAAAGGCACACATGAGTTTTCCTTGCTGCCTGTAATATTGGAGAGAGTGCCTGTGCCGCTATTGGCCATCTAATGTGTCCTCAAGGTGGAGACATGGACATTAATTGGTTAGTTCTTTTACACATAATTGCTGTATAATTTAATAAGCATCTACAATGTGCCTTCACTGTGCTTGGTACTGGAGGAGGAATGGTTATGGGAAGGAAAAGAAAACAAAAACAAAGGAAAAGAAAAAAAATTGTAGCCCTGGCCTCATAGGACATACAGATTCAAAGGGGACATACAGATTCAAAGACATTCATGAAAGGCTCAAGAGGAAAGCTACACATCAGCTGTGCTGGGTTAAGGAGCAGAGGTACATGGTGGCCTGTCCGGCACAGGGTCTGGTGCCCTACTTCACAGGGTC
>NW_021915614.1:0-1175 GCF_006229205.1 Suricata suricatta | reverse complement strand
ATGCTTTCACGTTTATTCTTTTGCTGAATCTTCATAGTAACTGTGTAAAGCACGGCATTATCCCCATTTTACAGAAGAGGATACAATGAACAGGCAAGTAAACTGCACAGGACTGTGTAGTTAAAAAGAGAGGATATGAACTCAGATCTCTGACTCCAAAGCCCACACCCTTTTCTATGAAACCACAGCATGTTCACTTGTTAGAAGAATAAAATGGGACTAGCGCTAACATTAAGGACAGAGTAACTTGAAAGAGTAACTGACAAGAACAGAAATACACACTGATTGGCGTACCACAGTTCTGATTCATTTTAGCCCGTCTGTTTTTTATGATTAAACATTACAGCTTTCATCTATTTATTTGGGATCTTGAAGAATTAGATCAAATGGTTCTGGATTAAAGAGGAGGCTCTTGTGATGAGAACTTCCACAGAAGAGTTTCTCAGGGGGAGGCCTGAATTTGGGTTGCTTGCTCCAAATGCAAACTCCAAGTATAACCAACAAAGATCCAGAATATTTAAAGAACTCCTACAAATCATTAAGAAAAAGACAGACAATCCAGTTGAAAAAAATGGGCACAAAATACCAATTGGGAATTCACTGAAGAGGAAACCTGAATAGCAAATTAACAAATGGAAGGTGCCCAGTATACAAGGGAAAATTCAGTTAAAACAAGTGAAACAAACCACAGAAAACAGTAGAGAAATTCAGAATGTGGGAACTCTACAGGACCACTGGCCTGGTCTCTACACACACATTTACACACATCGCTGCAAAAGACATTCTTGGTACAACTGGGAAAATCTGAATATGGTTCAGATATTAAATGATATTAGAGAATTATTGTTAGTTTCTCCAGGTGTAATACCAATAATAATGGTAGTGATATAAGAAAATGTCCTGATTTTTAAGAGATATGTAGTTAAGGGATGATGTCATGATGTTTGCAACTTTCAAATAACTCAGGGGGGGGAAAGAAAACAAATACAGCAAAATATTTTTTGAATCTGGAGCATACAGATATTTGCTGAACTATTCTTCAACTTTCCTTATAGATGTAAAATTTTCATAATAAAAAGATACCATGTCAAATTTGGCAGAATGGCAAACACTAAAACTGACAAAACGTTAAATTTCCTGAATGTGATAATTATTCTTTTAGATATTCTACGTTA
>NW_021915613.1:0-1175 GCF_006229205.1 Suricata suricatta | reverse complement strand
ACAACAGAAACACTTCAACAATAATTACAAATTCTCTGGAAACAAAAAAAAATAGAAAAATTTCAAAGAGAAGTTACCTATTTTGTAAAAATAACTAAATGAAGGCATAGAACTGAAAACTCCAATAAATGGGATGAAAATTGATGGATGGGCTGAATAGTACCATAGAGAAGGCAGGGTATAGAATTTGTAAACTTGAGAACAAATCGATTTAATTTATCTAACTTGGACAATAAAAAATAGAAAAAAAAAGAGAAAGAAAAAAACCTCAGAGACTTGAGGTCCTGGAGATCTGAACAAGAAAGATTTCATTCAGATAAAAAATAGCCTTAAGTGAAGAGAAGGCAGGAGCTGGTGCAAAAGCCTGTGAACACCTCTCAATGATGATTCCTAAAGCTTCAGACTTGAGGGTGTCCATTTGAGGGGCATTTATTGCCCTGCTATTAGACATTAACTAAAGCTCTCCATATGAATGAAGACATAAAGTGACCTTAAAACATAAAATACCTGAGATGTCTTGGCTGATGTCAGTTATGTTCTAATAGGAGTGGCAATGCCCAGGAGAGTTCCATAATACTATGGAAATGGTTTTTACAGGTTATCATTACTGACAGAATGCAAGGAGGTGATTGTCACAAGCAGGTAGCCTCTTTTCTCCTAGGACTGGCTCTGGAAAAGTGTGAGGAGTTGCTGGATTCTATGTCACTTGGGCAGTGCCCTATGAAGAGTCCTTGAGTGACTCACAAAGAGCTGCTTGGCCTGTGTACAACCATTGAAAGGCAAATGGAATGGAATCTTGTTTGGAAAGCCACCTCTCAATTGAAGAAGGTAAAAACAGATCAGCCTGGTGTACTAAATTGCAAGCTGCTTTCCTGGCAGTGGTTAAAGAATTGAACGGTGAAAAAGCTTCAATGTTTGGGTTTTTCAGGCAGAAGAACCAGGCATATTGAAGGGATGTCGCATGGAGCACAGCCCTTTGGACATGACTGTGGGACTATGAGTGTTCATTAAAGTAGTGAGACAATCAGGAAACTAGGGATAATGCTGCTATGTGCTCCGGCACTCCATGCTGGTTGTATCACTTCTCTTGCAAAGCAAAGAATGAATCAAGGAGTAAGCCCAGATCAGTTCCAACTAGTATGAAACAAGATTGTCACCAAACTTCACCTTTCACT
>NW_021915612.1:0-1175 GCF_006229205.1 Suricata suricatta | reverse complement strand
GCCACCCAGGCGCCCCTTAGTTTGTTTCTTAAATCCCACATGAGTGAAATCATATGGTATTTGTATTTCTCTGACTTATTTCGCCTAGCATTTTACTCTCTAGCTCCATCCATGTTGTTGCAAATGGCAAGATTTTATTCCTTTTTTAATGACTGAATAACAGTCCATTATACACACACACACACACACACACACACACCCCACATCTTTATCCATTTATCTATCAATGGCCACTTGGGTTGCTTCCCTATCTTGGCTATTGTAAATAGCAGTGAACATAGGTGTACAATTTCTTTAGTAAATACCCAGTAGGTAGTAGCATTACTAGATTATATGGTATTTCTATTTTAAGTTTTTTGAGGAGCATCCATATTGTTTTCCACAGCGGCTGCACCAAGTTTGTATTCCCACCAATAGTGCACAAGGGTTCCTTTTTACCCACATTTATACCATCACTTATTATTTCTTGTTATTTTGATGCTAGCCTTTCTGGCAGGTGTAAAGTGATATCTCATTGTGGTTTTAATTTGCATTTCCCTGATGATTATTGATGTTGAGCATCTTTTCATATGTCTGTTGGCCATCTGTATGTCTTCTTTGGAAAAATGTCTATTCAGGTCTTATACCCATTTTTAAACCAAATGACTTTTTTTTTTTGGTACAAAGTTTTACAAGTTCTTTATGCATTTTGGACATTAACTCTTATTGGATATATCATTTGCAAATATCTTCTCTTTTCTCCTACTCAGTAGGTTGCCTTTTTGTTTTGTTGATAGTTTTCTTGGCTTTTTATTTTGGGATAGTCTCAATAGTTTACTTTTGCTTTTGTTTCCCTTGCCTGAAGAGAAATATCTAGAAAAATGTTTCTATGGCTAATGTCAGAGAAATGATTGCCTTTGTTTTTTTTCTAGGAGTGTTATGGTTTCAGGTCTCACATTTAGGTCTTTAATCCATTTTGAGTTTATTTCTTTGTGTGGTGTAAGGAAGTGGTCCAGCTTTATTCTTTTGCATGTCACTATTGTGAGTCAGTTTTTCTTATTTGGACCAGTTGTTATCAAACTTTCATGTGCATCAGAAGAGCTTGTTAAAACGTGGATTGTTGGGGGTGCCTGGATAGTTCAGTTGGTTGTGTGTCCAACTGTAGACCAGGTGATTATCTCCCAGCCTGTGAATTC
>NW_021915611.1:0-2324 GCF_006229205.1 Suricata suricatta | reverse complement strand
GGGCAGGCAAGGGCTAAGCTCACGTGAGAGGACAGCAGCTGTGTGACCCGTTTGTTATCAGCAGACGCCAGCGGCCAGTGCTCCCTCTCGGGCCCCTTCCTGGGAAGTTTGCAGAAAGTCCCAGCTGGGACCCTCCTGGCAGGGGCTCTCCAGCACCGGCCGCAGAGGCACCGAGGAGGTCGTCCTGCACCCACTGAGAGCTGAGCCTCTACCCTGTCACTCGTTCAGGTCACGGAGCGGGTAACTGCCAGGTCTCAAGCCCTTGCTGCTCTTCTCCTCAAATTAAAGTCAAAGATCAGCCGGGGGAGGTGGGTGGGTCCAGCTAGGTCACTCTGATGCCTGCCAGGGTGCTGGGGGGAGAGGAAGAGGTGGTGCAGGGTGGGGAGCACAAAGAAATTACAAGTTCAGATTCAGCCTCCAGGAATTCAACCCGTTACATACAGAGAGGCTGAAGCAGATGAATTCAAGTCCCCTCAGCAGCTTTACCAGCGACAGAAGGGAACCCTGGTGTCCAAGGGGAGATGGGTGCTGCAGTGGGTAGGTCAGCACCTGTGACATCGGGAAGTCGTGCTCACAGGGGCTTGTATAGGGGACTTGCCTGTTTTCATTCTTTCATTTATTCAACAGTTATTTGTTAGCTATTGCTCTAGGGCCTGGAGACTCAGAATTGAACATGAGAAACACAGTCTCTGCCCTCATGGAACTTATTCTCAAAGTGGAGGAGACAGATGACAAAGAAACTAAATTACAGATAGTGAGAGCTACTATGAACATAATGAAACAGGGTTAGAGTAGAGGAGGGGATGCGATATTGGGGTGCGATTGAAAAAGAAGACATGTGAGCAAACACAGAAAGACAGAAGTATTCATGTGTGAGCTGGGCTTAAGGGATGCATTTTAGGCAAAACAATGGGCAAGTGCAAAGGCCCTGGGGCAGGAATCAGTTGGGCGTGTCTACAAATAAGGGAAGTCAGGCCAGTGTGACAGATGTGAGCCAAGGGGAGGGGACTGGGATGTAAGTTTAGGAGAGGCAGGTAATGGTCCAATAGTGAAGCATGTTGTAAGTCAGATGAGGCATCTGCATTTAGATATTCTAAGTTTAGATGGAACTTTTTGAGCAAGAAAATGATGACCAGCAGCTCTCTGGAGTAACGGTGGACATTACCTTCCCGGGTGCCCTTAACTTTCCATGTTGTTCTGAGTGTCCTGCAGCCCAGAGACCCTTGGGTGGCTCCAGGACACTGGGGTTCCTAGGCAGGCCACAGCACCAGACTGTGACCCAGGGAGATCCGTCCCTAGTTAGCCCCCTGGACCAGGCATTTGGATGCATACCAGTGCCGCAGTGGCAAGGTCAACACCTGTGACATTAACAAGTTGTGCTCAGTAAGGAGCTTGGACACTCACCAAGGTTCCTGGAACAGCCCCTCTCAGTTCCTGTCAGCTGGGAGACCTCTGGGGCCGGCCGCGTACCAGGTAGGGACTGGACGTCCCGATGTGCGAGTGAGTGGGGGGCATCAGTATAGGGTAGAGACCCTTCTGATGGCTAAGGACTCCTTACCCTCAGCTGTGCACAGATCCCCACTCCTACCCCCACTTTCTTACTAAAGCCCTCTGTCTCCTGTGGATGGGATCTCCTAGCTCCCTGAGCCAGCAGCGTTGGGTGTGAGAGCTCTGTGGTCACTCTTCTGGGAGGGGGCTGCCAGAGGGGAAGGAACCCTGGGTGAGCAATCAGGAGACAGCAGTTCAGACCACTGACAAATTACCATGAGATCCCAGGATCCCAGGGCCTGTGGGGTCTGTCTACCTTATTTTGCTTAATCCTATCACCTATGCAAGCCCTCAGTTTACATCAAGGCAGCCAAGGCTCAGAGAGGTTAAGAAACTTCCCCAATGGCACACGGTTATTGAAAGGCAGAGTTCGATTTGAACCAAGTGTATCTAGCTCTGAAGCCCACAGGATACACTCTATCCCTACTGCCTACTGGAGGGGGGTCTCAAGGAGCCCTTACCCTATCCTGCCTCCTTCATGACCCTGGGATGCCTGAACTTCAGATGTATTCCCATGGAATTCCTGTACAGAATGCACCTGAACAGGGCCTCCAGGGTTCTGGGCACCGTGCTGCCCATTGGATAAGGTTCAGAGGGAAATGGGATGAGAAAATTGAAGTGCAAGGGAACACGGAAGACCAGGCCAGAACAGGAGATGCCAGAGAGGCAGAGAAAGTGCTTCAGGAACTCAAGAGGGGAAGTCTCAGGGCAAGACGCAGGGAAGAGGCAGCTTGAATTTGCCTCCTGAAACTCATCCTGAGGCTGCCAGACCCTCA
>NW_021915610.1:0-1175 GCF_006229205.1 Suricata suricatta | reverse complement strand
GGATGGATGGATGGATGGATGGATGGATGGATGGATGGGTAGGTAGGTGGATAGATATATAGGGAACTGGCTTACGTGTGGGGCTGGGCCTCACATCTGCAGGGCTAGTCCTCAGGCTGGACATCCAGGAAATCCAGTGGTATAGTTCCTGTCCAGAGGTCAGCAGGCTCAAGACCCAAGAGAAGCTGATATTTCGTTCAAGTTCCAAGGCAGTCGGGTGGGGAAACCATTCTCTCCTAAAAGGTGAGCAGCCCTCTTGCTGTATTCGGGCCTCCACCCTATTGGAGGAGGCCCTCCCACACGGGGAGGCCATCTGATTCACTCAGGGTGCAAGTTCAAATGCCATCCTCTCCCACACCCAGAATTTTTGAGCACCCCATGGCCCAGGCAAGTTGACACATAAGATTAACCATCACAGGCCCTACAGCCAGTGACTGGTGTCCTTATAAGTGACAGAACTGGACATACAGAGACACGGGGGAGAGAAGGTCATAAAGACAAAGACAAGCAGTTCAGTGATGCAGCCATGAGCCAGCAAACACTTGGAGCCAAGAAAGGACCCTCCCTGGGTGCCCTGCTGACCCCTTGTCACCTACTACCAAAGACACTAGTCCTGCTCTCTACTCTTTCTTCATTTAAGGGAGATTAGCAGGTGTCTGATGTTAAAGAGATTCAACTGAGAAACCTTTTTGACCTAATTAGCAGGACTGAATGAGAATTGGTAGTGAATAACTTTATCATCCCGCGATCCAGTGGGACAGAATGAGGTCACGTGTATGCCTTAAAGTCCCTGCCCAAGGCCTGTGGTCCTCATGGCCTCGTGTGGTGGGCATCTGGGCTGCACTGGCCTGGCCCGCGCCATCCTGCCCGCCCATTTCCAGCCTCAGTGCCAGCACTCTGCACCCGCATCGGGCCTCTGCCCATGCAGATCATTTATCTGTGGTCCCACAGGACACCCCCTTCCCCCCATGCGTGTGTGCACACCTGTTTTTCCAGCCTCCTCCCCCAGGAGAACCAGACCCTCCTGCGTCTGCCTCCTCTCTTCCTAGAACTCCTATTATTTGGGTGTCGGACTTGCTGGAATGATCCCCTCTGCTTCTCTTTCTCCCCTTATTTTCCATCTCCAGGACTTTTTAGGCCCCTCTCTGGGAAAAGTCCTTGAGCTCAGCATCTCC
>NW_021915609.1:0-1175 GCF_006229205.1 Suricata suricatta | reverse complement strand
GGGGCCTGGAGGACCGCAGCAGAAAAGCACTTTAAGTTAGACGTGGAAATGTTTTCCAAATGCACTTTACAATCCTGAGAAAAAAATCACAAAATCAGACTCAAATCTGATTTTGATTTTGATCTGGCATCACCAGCCCTGAAGCCAGACCTCCCCGGTTAATCTTTGTCTTGATGGTTTTTCTGTTGTTCTTCAAATGGAACTCCCATCCTAGGGGAAAGCCTTCTCAATAACCTGACTTAGGAAAAAACTACACGAGGAAAGGTATAAAGCGCGCCAGCCTCCCAGATGCCAGGACCTCTGGGAGCCGCTGCGCCCAGACACCGGGGCGGGGGTGGGGGCTGAGTGCCAGGACCCCAGCAGGCGAGCTAGGAGTCGGCTCGCTGGGCCCCTGGCTTCGTAAGAGCAACAGCAGAGCGAGGAGAGCGGAAGGAGGAAGGAACAGCAGGAAGCAGCAGAACCAACAGGACAGAGGCCGTGGGGAGAATTAAGCAGGTAGAAGTCGGTTGTTGAAAAGGACTGCCGCGGCTCCTGAGCAGCTCAGCCAGCTGAGTGTCCAACTCTTGATTTCGGCTCAGGTCCTGGTCCCAGGGTCGTGGGATCGAGCCCCACTTAGGGCTTCGTACTGAGCATGGGGCCTGGATGGAATGCTCTTTCTCTTTGCCCCTCCCCCACTGGCACTCTCTCTCTTTAAAATAACGCTTTCAGAAGGAAATGACAAAGGACTGTTAGAGCCGGCGTCCTGTGGCTCTGGGGCCCGGGAAGGGGACGCCGGGGACGCAGCGGCAGGCACGCGGAGGCACGGCCAGCGCACCGAGCCCAGGACAGGAGCGCCGCTGAGGCGCCGCTAAGGAGAAAGAGCAGGAAGGGAGGCCAGCCCGAGAGGGTGCGGCCCAGAGACCCTGTCCCCGCTGCACAGAGCGTGTCCCCAAAGAATTCAAGTCCAGGTGGTGTAAGTGAGTTCAAGAAACAGAAAATTCTAGTCCTGCGTGGACGTTGGAAAGAACCGCCTCACCTTGATGAGCCAGTAGAGCCGCAGCCCGGCGCCGCCTGCTCCCGGACAGACTGCGGACGGGCCACCCCCAGCGCGGCGTGGGGGCGTCGCGAAGCATGGCCGGTCCGGCGTGTTGCAGGAAGGCCAGCGTGGCTTCACCCAGCTCCCATTTCTCACACTG
>NW_021915608.1:0-1175 GCF_006229205.1 Suricata suricatta | reverse complement strand
GATGCTACTCAATGGGAAAGGCAGGTATTTTTTTTTAAACCAAGATATACAAGACCTCAGGTATAGCCCTAAGGAAGTGACCTTTAACCAAGAGGCAAACAGCACTGTTTATTAAAAATCAGTTTTTTATGAGTAAGAGTCATTAGGCTGTTTATAACTCTAAGAGAAAGTTCCCAGAAGAACTAAATTGCAAGGAGACATAATGCTGCTCTCACTATCCCAAAGAGGATTGATACATTTCATTGCAGAAGACTCTTTTGGAACTACATCCAGGCCTAGAAAGTAGTAAGTTATCAGCTAATTGCTCAGCTAGGCATAAAATTATATGTTGTTTGCCTTAGTCACCTTAGTGTGTATCTAGCTTACTCATCTTTTCCCTGACCAGCTGCAATCATGCCTTGGGGACAGAGCAGGGGAACAGACTGCTCCTGACACTAATCAGCAAAGCACTCTGAGGTTTGGTGCCCAAGCAGAAATGATAGTTACAAGAGGGTAGATTTTGGTTGCTGTCTGGGGGCAAGGACCATGTAAACTTGCCGTACCCTCACCAGGAATTTTCATTCAACCAGTGAGTTCAGACAGCTCCCTACACTATTCACAGCTTAAAAATCTCTTATTTTACTAGGTATTATTCAGAAAGATTTGCCTCAGTTTGAGGGGAAGAAATCAGCAGCCTAAACATTGCTCTGGTCCAGTCGGCTAAACATGAACCTCCCAAAAGGAATAAAGAGCACCAGGAAAGATAACAACTTGGGTACACAGATTAACACAGAACCTGAAAGGATAAAACTGTTTCCAAGTAATTCATGTGATGCCAGAACAAAGCTAAAGAATGTTTACATGGATATATCCAGCCTTCAAGAAGGTGAAATTCATAATGCCTGGCATAATTAAAATTTACCAGGCATGCAAATAGGCAGAAAAATGCAACCTATCAGGGGAACAAGCAATACAAATAGATCCCAAAATGGCACAAGTGATACACTTAAAGCAAAATACAGTTAAAACAGTAATCATAACTATACTTCATATACTGCAGAAGATAGAAGATATTTAGTAAACACTTTAAGAGGAAACATAAACCTTATTATAAAGATCCAAATCATACTTATACAGATGAAAATATGCTGTAAGAAAAATATAGATTATTATCAGTTAGATATTGCAGGAAAAAA
>NW_021915607.1:0-1175 GCF_006229205.1 Suricata suricatta | reverse complement strand
AGTGAAAGGTGAAGTTTGGTGACAATCTTGTTTCATACTAGTTGGAACTGATCTGGGCTTACTCCTTGATTCATTCTTTGCTTTGCAAGAGAAGTGATACAACCAGCATGGAGTGCCGGAGCACATAGCAGCATCTTCCCTAGTTTCCTGATTGTCTCACTACTTTAATGAACACTCATAGTCCCACAGTCATGTCCAAAGGGCTGTGCTCCATGCGACATCCCTTCAATATGCCTGGTTCTTCTGCCTGAAAAACCCAAACATTGAAGCTTTTTCACCGTTCAATTCTTTAACCACTGCCAGGAAAGCAGCTTGCAATTTAGTACACCAGGCTGATCTGTTTTTACCTTCTTCAACTGAGAGGTGGCTTTCCAAACAAGATTCCATTCCATTTGCCTTTCAATGGTTGTACACAGGCCAAGCAGCTCTTTGTGAGTCACTCAAGGACTCTTCATAGGGCACTGCCCAAGTGACATAGAATCCAGCAACTCCTCACACTTTTCCAGAGCCAGTCCTAGGAGAAAAGAGGCTACCTGCTTGTGACAATCACCTCCTTGCATTCTGTCAGTAATGATAACCTGTAAAAACCATTTCCATAGTATTATGGAACTCTCCTGGGCATTGCCACTCCTATTAGAACATAACTGACATCAGCCAAGACATCTCATGTATTTTATGTTTTAAGGTCACTTTATGTCTTCATTCATATGGAGAGCTTTAGTTAATGTCTAATAGCAGGGCAATAAATGCCCCTCAAATGGACACCCTCAAGTCTGAAGCTTTAGGAATCATCATTGAGAGGTGTTCACAGGCTTTTGCACCAGCTCCTGCCTTCTCTTCACTTAAGGCTATTTTTTATCTGAATGAAATCTTTCTTGTTCAGATCTCCAGGACCTCAAGTCTCTGAGGTTTTTTTCTTTCTCTTTTTTTTTCTATTTTTTATTGTCCAAGTTAGATAAATTAAATCGATTTGTTCTCAAGTTTACAAATTCTATACCCTGCCTTCTCTATGGTACTATTCAGCCCATCCATCAATTTTCATCCCATTTATTGAAGTTTTCAATTCTATGCCTTCATTTAGTTATTTTTACAAAATAGGTAACTTCTCTTTGAAATTTTTCTATTTTTTTTTGTTTCCAGAGAATTTGTAATTATTGTTGAAGTGTTTCTGTTGT
>NW_021915606.1:0-1175 GCF_006229205.1 Suricata suricatta | reverse complement strand
CTTTCAAGCCAATGAGACTAGAACCTGAGAAGGCCCAAGAGAGAAGGGCAGTGGAGCGCCGGCCAGACCCTTATAAAACAAGGACCCTGCCTGCAGTCCCCAGCCATTCACTTGTGATTGTCCCCCTCGGTAGAGAGAGCTTCCCTTTGTTCTTCCTTTCTAATCTTCTATTCTAATAAACTTGTGCCTGCTGCTCATTTTGTGTCTGCCTCTTCATTCTTTCAAGAGGCGAGACAAGGGATTCTGGGTATTGTGGTAAAAAGTCCAGTAACATAAGTGTCTCTTATGTTGACCAGAAATGTGACTAGTTCACAATGAGTTAATGTTGTGAGTAGTTCACGACTTGTTGATGTTACTTGTGCTGACTCTCCAGCTAAGAAGCTGGTCAGAGAAAGGTCATCATTACCCCATGCAGCACAGGAGCTTGTCCTTACTGGACATACCAAACGTGTCCTGGGGTGGGCTGACCAGGGGTTGCTGTGGACTGCCTTGTCCTTGTCACATTGCTGGTGTAACACCTGCGGTTTGTGGCCAGAAGATGTCACCTTGCCAAGCGCTGAAGGTGAGGAGGGGGAGCAGGGCTTTTCAAATACGTTCATTAGCATAATTGTGATTCTCGTTTATGTATTTGAGAAATAGTTATTGAGAACCTTCCGGGGACCAGACCTGGGGGCTGTGGTGTATGGTGACATCAGGTGTTCTCAGTCAATCCCCATGGGAAACTGATTGCATAGTCCCAGAGAGGACTGGTTGACATTCAAAAACAGACAAAATTCATTCTTTGCTTTGCTATTAGGAAAGGTAATTTCCATTGTATGTATTAGGGCTACAAAAATCGCTTCTGAATGGAACAGACGATCGTAATAGAAGATTGTCATCAGTAATTTAGACTCGCCCGAATTAGTTTGACCTGCATATGCACTTTCAGAAGGTGAAGAATCATCGATGATGTAAAAGCCATTCAGCAGCAGAAGCTAGAACTGCAGGAATCTGATAGATGCTCATTTAAGAATCCTCTTAACTCAGTCTGTTTATAAGCAAAACAAAATGAAACAGTAAAAGCCATCTTGCTAAAAACCCCACAACACAAGCTAAAAATGCATCAAAGTGACTCAGATAAAATTTGTTCTCCTTCGGTTTCCCAAAACAATCCAGCAGTGATTATCAAAAGGGTC
>NW_021915605.1:0-1175 GCF_006229205.1 Suricata suricatta | reverse complement strand
ACCTGTGATTATATTTGGGGGTCACCACAGAGTATTTCTAAGACCTCTCAGTTATCAGGCTGCATCTTCCAGTTTCTTTCTCCGCACCTCCTCTTCTACTGATGTTATTGGCTAGACATGCCAGCCACAGGATTGCAAGAAGTTCACTTGGCCCTGCCATGCTGCTAAGGACCACTGTTAAGACGGTTTGGTGTTCCTAAATACCAGTACCATTATTATTGCAGGAGACCCTGTGTTGCACTGGCTTTGTCCACTATCGCAGTAGCAGACCTATCCTGGAGAGTGACTGGGGTGCTGCATCTGCCTCTGGCTCTCGTTGAAACCTACTGGCTGCAGACTCCCATAGAGTTAGGACACACACACCTTGATACCTGGGCCATTGAAAGGGTAGAGTCTCCAATATGCTAGAGCTTCCTATATTCTTTCCATCGCTTAACAAAGGAAGAAAGTGTTGTACTCTGAGCTAAATGGGAAACGGACTCTTTCTCTTTTACTGAAGATGCTCAAGGCAGCAATACTGCATGTTCCCAATATCTTAGGAGCTATCTTGTGAAAATATTTCTTTCATTTTTTGACCTAACATCCTCTTCTCTCCCTTAAACTTAGACACAGATCTACAGGGAAAGAACTTTAGCACAAATTCTAGTGATAGACATTGTGCTCTTCTTATTTTAAAAAAATTCTACTCTTCTCTGAAAACTAGGACATTTTATGTGAACATAATTCTGCCTCTTTTTCTCTCTTAAGATGAACCTTGCCCAGGAGACTTCATCATCTCGCATTCAAATAAAATCTCAGTTGGATCTGCTCCACCACTTAGTCTTTTGGACATGCTAGGAATGAACAGTTGAAATTCAACGTGGGGAACTGCCTTCAGCACTACAAACAAAATACAGTGGTTTCAATGACTAAGATATGTCTCCCAGTAAAGAACAAATAGCCATGGGGCGCCTGGGTGGCTCAGCCCATTAAGTGTCTGACTTTTGATTTTTGGCTCAGGTCATGATCTCACAATTAATGAGTTTGGGCTCCACATCAGGATCAGGGATTCTCTATCTCTGCCCCTTTCCTGCTCTTGCTCTCTCTCTCAAAATAGATAAATAAACTTTAAAAAATTAAATTAAAAAAAGGAAAAAAAATCCTATAAAGCAGAACCTAACTGAAACTAGTGTTTG
>NW_021915604.1:0-1175 GCF_006229205.1 Suricata suricatta | reverse complement strand
CTTTCAAGCCAATGAGACTAGAACCTGAGAAGGCCCAAGAGAGAAGGGCAGTGGAGCGCCGGCCAGACCCTTATAAAACAAGGACCCTGCCTGCAGTCCCCAGCCATTCACTTGTGATTGTCCCCCTCGGTAGAGAGAGCTTCCCTTTGTTCTTCCTTTCTAATCTTCTATTCTAATAAACTTGTGCCTGCTGCTCATTCTGTGTCTGCCTCTTCATTCTTTCAAGAGGCGAGACAAGGGATTCTGGGTATTGTGGTAAAAAGTCCAGTAACATAAGTGTCTCTTATGTTGACCAGAAATGTGACTAGTTCACAATGAGTTAATGTTGTGAGTAGTTCACGACTTGTTGATGTTACTTGTGCTGACTCTCCAGCTAAGAAGCTGGTCAGAGAAAGGTCATCATTACCCCATGCAGCACAGGAGCTTGTCCTTACTGGACATACCAAACGGGTCCTGGGGTGGGCTGACCAGGGGTTGCTGTGGACTGCCTTGTCCTTGTCACATTGCTGGTGTAACACCTGCGGTTTGTGGCCAGAAGATGTCACCTTGCCAAGCGCTGAAGGTGAGGAGGGGGAGCAGGGCTTTTCAAATACGTTCATTAGCATAATTGTGATTCTCGTTTATGTATTTGAGAAATAGTTATTGAGAACCTTCCGGGGACCAGACCTGGGGGCTGTGGTGTATGGTGACATCAGGTGTTCTCAGTCAATCCCCATGGGAAACTGATTGCATAGTCCCAGAGAGGACTGGTTGACATTCAAAAACAGACAAAATTCATTCTTTGCTTCGCTATTAGGAAAGGTAATTTCCATTGTATGTATTAGGGCTACAAAAATCGCTTCTCAATGGAACAGACGATCGTAATAGAAGATTGTCATCAGTAATTTAGACTCACCCGAATTAGTTTGACCTGCATATGCACTTTCAGAAGGTGAAGAATCATCGATGATGTAAAAGCCATTCAGCAGCAGAAGCTAGAACTGCAGGAATCTGATAGATGCTCATTTAAGAATCTTCTTAACTCAGTCTGTTTATAAGCAAAACAAAATGAAACAGTAAAAGCCATCTTGCTAAAAACCCCACAACACAAGCTAAAAATGCATCAAAGTGACTCAGATAAAATTTGTTCTCCTTCGGTTTCCCAAAACAATCCAGCAGTGATTATCAAAAGGGTC
>NW_021915603.1:0-1175 GCF_006229205.1 Suricata suricatta | reverse complement strand
GCTCTGTTTCTCTCTGTCTCTCAAAAATAAATAAAACATTAAAAGAAAAGAAAGATCATGCAATTTAAGCAGGATTTAAGTAAGTTGAAAGCAAAAATTTTAAAGCTGCGATAACGGCAAGAAGTCAAAAAGTTATTTAGGTTCTGTCCTTTACTTTTTTAAAAAACTAATTTATTTATTTTGAGAGACAGAGAGAGTGCAAGTAGGGGAAGGATAGAGAGAGGGGGACAGACGATCTAAAGCAGGCTCTGTGCTGAGAGCAGAGAGCCTGATGTGGGGCTCAAACACACCAACCGTGAGATCACGACCTGAGCAGAAGTTGGAAACTTAACTGACTGAGCTACCCAGGTGCCCCATAAGTTCTGTACTTTAAAAGTTATGGTTCCTTATATCTACATCTATTTTTGTGACAACTACACTGAAAAAAAAAACAAACCAGGATGGCTTAGAAGTCTAGGAATGAGTAACTGAAACAGATTTCAGGCCCAGAGCAACAAGCTGAGGGATGTTGGATATGACGACAGGGAGGGAGGCAAGGTGGGGACCAGACAGTGGGAATCTCTGTGCTCTCTGGGAAAAATGTCTAACGGGGCTCCTTTAAGAAAGTAAGAGAATATATTGGCTTTGTGCTTGTTAAGATGATAAGCAAAACACAGAGAATGAGTGCCAGAGAAGGGAGTCAATGAACGGCACCAAAAATACCATTCCTCTCTCATCCAGGATGGACTCTCTCCTCAGCTTGACCCCAGTATCTCTCTCTATTAGTTTAGAACCAGACTAGACCTCTGCCTTCAAGCTCTGCCCTGCACTTTCCTTCTTCCCTCCCCTTCCGCCCTTTTTTTTTTTTTTGGCAAAAGAAATCCACACTGGATGCACTTTCACTTGGGCTTGCCAACTGCCCCTTAGGCACTGGCACTGGGGTGCTCATTCGCTTCTCCACAGAAACTACCACCTCTTATTACTTCCCAAGAAAAAGTGCTTCAGGCACAGGAGCCTCCTGAAACATGCTTGTGCCTGCAACGTAAGAAGTACACATTTGTTACCTCTCTTCATGCTCTCAACTTTTCTCAGGGTGCCATGACTGAGAAGTGAGAGTTGGAAAATCTCTGAGTCTGAAGGATTTCCCAAGAAGAACCAGTAGCTGGGTTGGGCTTGTCCTGCACTTGTATCTGTAA
>NW_021915602.1:0-1175 GCF_006229205.1 Suricata suricatta | reverse complement strand
TGCTGGTGGGGTCTGACTAGCGGAGTAGGATGTCGGCAGCAACATAGACATTACTGTAGATGCTCCCTGAAACATTAACTGTGATACCTATTGTAGAGGATTGAGAAAATTTAATTGGGAAAATTTACCGTAAATGAGGATGAGTTCAGTAAACATTTGGGATTGAAGTCCATATATTTAGGATGTATATAATTCCATACTAATTGGAATGAATAATTTTGTCCTCTGTCTAGAAGCAACCATTTGGTCCCAGTTAATTTTGATTGATTTTTTTTGTTAGTGTATTTTAACAATACCTAAAACACTATCTACTATTTACATGAGACTTTGCAGCCATGACTTACTATTCTTTGGAACTATATATATTTTTAACCTTTCATTATAGGATAGTACCTTATAAAGATCTCTATCACACTAGTTTTTAACTTTAATGGTTTGTTTATACTTGACCTCCTCCACCTGGGTTAATCATGTAAGTCTTTCTATTTCACACATGCCTGGAGTTAGCTGCACTCCATAAAGTTGTGAGTCCTACTTCTTTGTATCTCAACCTTTGATAGAAGTTAATATCTCATAAAAGTCTACAGGTTTAATTGAATTTTATTGTCTTTGATGTTGTATCTTGTATTATTTTATTAGGATCTCCATAATATAGGACCACAGACTGGGTGACTCAAACAACAGAAATTTATTTTCTGAGAGTTCTGGAAGATAGAAGTCAGAGATCAAAGTATTAACAGGCTTGGTTTCTTCTGAGACCTTTCTCTTTGGCTTGTAGATCAACTTGTACCTATTTCTTCACATGGTCTTTCCTCTGTGAGGACCTATCTCCTGATTGACTCTTCTTATAAGGACACCTGTCATATTGGATTAGTGCCTGCTCTAATGACTTTACTAACTTTACCACTTTAAAGACCCTCCAAATACAATCTCGTATCTCTAAATACAGTCACATTCTGAGGCACAGAGGTTAGGACTTCAACATATAATTTTGGAAGATACAATTCATCCCATAACAATCTTACTAATATATGTTAGCAAACTTTTAGTTACCTGTAATTAAAACAAAGCACCTGATTTTTGTCACAAGGGTTTTTAAATTTTGTTTTGTTTTTGTTGTTGTTGTTTTAGTAAAAAAACATTAATAAAAACCTCCTCTAGTTAGAAAAAAGCAT
>NW_021915601.1:0-1175 GCF_006229205.1 Suricata suricatta | reverse complement strand
GGAGCTCCCCTCAAGTTGCCCTGGGAGTTCTCCCTGACCTTGAGCCTCTGCTGGCTTCATTTCTGTGTGAAATGACAGAGAAATCCAGATCAAAATACAAGGCTTGATTCTATCAAGAGCAAATTCCACAGACTGTGTTTCAGTGTCCTTGACTGTGAAATGGAGGAATAATGCTTACTGCACGGGGATTGGAAATGCCATGCACATAAGTTCAAAGAATCTTTCTTCCTTTGGCTGAAAGTCTTAGAGGAGGCAATGGCTAAAACTGTTCTAGTGTGTAAGTGACTTTAGGCTGATATTAGCCCTGATAAAGCCTAAGCCCTGACTTTAGTTTTCTTTTCTTTTTTAATGTTTATTTTGTTTTTGAGGGAGACAGAGACAGAGTGTGAGGAAGAGTGGGGCAGAGAGAGAGGGAGGCAGAGTCCAAAGCAGGGTCCAGGCTCTGAGCTGTCAGCACAGAGCTGGATGCGGGACTCTAACTTACAAACCGTGAGATTGTGACCTGAGCTGAAGTCGGACACTTAACCGACTGAGCCACCCAGATGCCGTAGTTTTAAATAGAATTAGCTGTTTGATGAGATTGTCAAATCTACAAGTATTTCTCTTATAAGAGACAGGAAGCTGCAAAGAGAGCAGCTTTCTTCCATTTATGGAAATCCAAATTTTATTTATTTATTTATTTTAAATTTTATCTCTTTAATTAATTTATTTTTATTTTTATTTTTTTAGACTATAAAACTGTTTTTTAACATATGCAATTATTTTCCATCATTTACAATACAGTAGTTACAATGACACTCCAAATGGATAAGCAAAGTAAAAAATCAGAACCCCAACTTCTATTTCATGTAATTAGACTTATACAGAAACTAGAAGGTTAAGTAACAACTAGTTAATCACCTAATTTCACAGCTATCTGAAGTGGCAATCTTTATATAGCAGCTTATCTATGATGCATTCAAGATAAATGATACAATTTATTACTTGCCCATAAGCTACAACACAGCCTGCTTAATACCTTTCCTTAAATTCCACCTCTATACTACAATATGCTTGAGGTCCATGCAAAAAAGTAGCTACCTTTTATATAGGAAATGGATGATTAAGTCTTTGGTGTTGTAAAAGCAACTTCATTTAAACATAACCACCCCCCAAGAGTTCAGTTTTGCTTTCAT
>NW_021915600.1:0-2324 GCF_006229205.1 Suricata suricatta | reverse complement strand
ATTCACTCATTCAATAACTAACTTGAGAACCCACTTAATGGCAGCCATTATGTATTGAGAACACAGAAGTGAGACAGAATCCCTGCCCTCAAAGAATTAACACTCTAGCTGCTGGACAAATGAACCAGTTAAAAAACGTAGAGTGACACATGTGGAACTTGAGAAACTTAATAGAAGACCATGGGGGAAGGGAAGGGGAACAAATAGTTACAAATAGAGAGAGAGGGAGGCAAACCATAAGAGACTCTTAAATACAGAGTACAAACTGAGGATCGGTGGGGTGTGGGGAGAGGGAGAAATGGATGATAGCCATTGAGGAAAGCCCTTGGGATGAGCAGTGGATGTTGTATGCAAGCAATGAACCACAGGCCTCTACCCCCAAAACCAAGACCACACAGTACACAGTGTATGTTAGGCAATTTGACAATAAATCACATTTTAAAAATTAAATAAATAAACGCAGAGTGAGCTGTATAAAACAATAAAAATTGTACATGGTACTAAGAGAAGAAAGGTAATGTTATCAGAAAAACTGGTATTTGAGATACATTCTAGAGAATAATTAGGAGTTCATCAAACCAAGAGTAGAGGGCAAATGGAAAATCTGTGTGAATGAAGGAAACAAATGAGTGAATGAATTTTTGGTACATCTTGGTCGATGAGTTATCATATCATATCCCTACCAATTAAGACTGGTGGGGTAGATCCCTCTTTCCCCAAAAAATATAAGAGCTAAGCTATGATCAGATTTATGTTTGAAAACAATCAGTTGGGAAAATACACTTGGGGGTCACATGGATGGCTCAGTTGGATGACTGTCCAACTCTCAATTTCAGCTCAGGTCATGATCCCAGTGGCGTGAGATCCAGCCCCACGTGGGGCTCTGCACTGAGCATGGAGCCTGCTTAAGATTATCTCTCTCTCTCTGTCTCCCTGCTTCTCTCGCTCGCTCATGCTCTCTCTCTCTAAAATAAAAAAAGAAACAAAAACTCATTTTGGTTTACTTAATCAATCTTCCTCATTCTAAGAAGACAAATCTTTTTCTATCAAAAGTTCAGTGACATTTTATTCTGCTGAATGACTGAATCATCTTCAAGCTCAAACTTTTCTGGAAGCAAACGAGAAATTATGTAAGATTTGAGGAAAACTATATTTTTTTTAGAAATAGAATTTTATGTGTTTGAAAAGCATGGACTTAGTTTGGAATCCCAGCTTCCCCACATAACAGCTGTGTGGCTGAGCAAATTAACTTTTCTGATACTCAGTTTCCTCATCTGGTTTATTAGTGGCAAAGATCTCTTCCTTATTTAATTTCTTCCTTATTTAATACAGCTGTTAGGAGAATTCAACACTGTATATAAAGGTCCTGATATAGCATCTGGCACTTAGTACATGTTAATTCTGTTCCCTTCTCCTTTTCTCAGGAATGGGGGTTCTGAACAGGGGAAACAAGATAGACGTAACTGCCCACATTCCGGCCATGCTGATATTTGCCTAGTTAGCCTTATGTAAGTCAGCCAAGCTTGACTCAGTCTGACCATGTTCCCTTTCACTAGCTGGGAAAAAAACATTAGTTATGGATCTTGGATGCCAAGAGAGAGCTAGTATTCACCATTTCATTTACACAATAGAGAGACACCTGCAGCACAGTTTGTAGAACAGAATAGAATTGTTATAAAAAAATATCTCCCATGGCAGCAAAGACACTTACAGTTAATGAGCTAATAAATATTGTCAAGTGACCTTTCTCTTGCCAAGTCTTAAATCGTAAAGAGAGGGGGAAGGGAAGGATTAGAACTGCGTATTTGCTGCAGAGTTCAAATTCTGGGCTTCTTCTAGCTAACTTTTATTACTATTGATCATATTTTAGGCTTGTCAGGCCACTAATTCCCCATATTGCTGGACACTGCAAGTTCTCTAGGATAGAGACCCCTATCTTATAGGCCTGGCGGAAAGCAAAATATTCTTTCTTATCTCAGTAATGGTCCTGGGCCTTTTGCTTCTCCTTTTGCTGACAGAGTAGAGGAGGGAGATTGGCCTTCTCTGCTGCAAAACTAGCCATTTTAGTCTCATTTCTCTTCAGAAATTCTTATGAACACTTGTTCTCAATGCTTCTTTAAAAATACATAGATTTAGAGTTTCTAATCCTGATACTTCATTCTAAATACCTGGGCTATTCCAATTCCTTTTATTTTTATTTTAGCTTTAGTACCACAGTTTTATTTATGTGTGTTAAATACATACACATAGAAAATAGCATCACATATCACTTGGTCATATTAAAGAACATATATGAAGCCAGTTAGTGAGTGCTTCTGACAGAG
>NW_021915599.1:0-1175 GCF_006229205.1 Suricata suricatta | reverse complement strand
TACAGTGCTGTGTTAGTTTCAGGTGTACAGTATAGTCATTCAACAGTTTCATACATCACCCAGTGCTCATGGCGGCAAGTGCACTCCTTAACCCGCATCACCTATTTCACCCATCCGCCACCTCCTTTCCCTCTGGTGACTATCAGTTCTCTGTAGTTCAGACTCTGTTTTCTGGTTCTTCGCTCGCTCTCTCTCTCTCTCTCTCTCTCTCTCTCTCTCTCTCTCCCCCCCCTTTGCTTGTTTTGTTGCTTAAATTGCACATATGAGTGAAGCCATACAGTATTTGCCTTTCTCTGACTTATTTCACTTAGTTTGACACCTTCTATATCCAGCCATGTTGCAAATGGCAAGATTTCATCCTTTTTATGGCTGGATAATATTCACTGTATAAATACCACATCTTCTTCATCCATTTATCTATCGATGGACACTTGGTCTCCTTCCATAGTTAGCTATTGTAAATAATGCTGCTATAAACATAGGGGTGCATGTATCCCTTTGAATTAGTGTTTTTGTGTTTTTTGGGTAAATACCCAGTAGCGACATTGCTGAATTGTAAGATAGTTCCATTTTTAACTTTTGGAGGAATCTCCGTACTGTTTTACATGGTGGCTGCACCAGTTTTCTCTAGCATAAGTAAGGCCTCTTTCATACAGGCACACATGACCTGCTTTAAGACAACCAGGCAAAATAACTTGCAAAGTTATTTATTGAAAAACTGAGAGGTGATTCTCCATATTATGAAATGGTTCTTCACCAAAGGATGCACAAAAGTTTCTTTGACTTAGAAACTCCCCTCAGTTTGGAATGCTTTCGGATTAGAACAGTAGGCTTTTTTGAATTTAGGAAGGACAATCAAAAATTATATTGGATTGCCACCAGCAGTGTAAGAGAGTGCTCATCTCTCCACACCCTCTCCAACATCTATAGTCTCTTGCTTTGTTCATTTTAGCCACTCTGACTGGCGTGAGGTGGTATCTCAGTGTGGTTTTGATTTGTGTTTCCCTGATGATGAGTGATGTTGAGCATCGTTTTATGTGTCTGTAGGCCATCTGGATGTCCTCTTCGGAGAAGTGTCTGTTCATATCTTCTGCCCATTTCTTCACTGGATTATTTGTTTTGTGATTGTGAAGTTTGGTGAGTTCCTTGTACATTTTCAATATTAGCCCTTTATC
>NW_021915598.1:0-1175 GCF_006229205.1 Suricata suricatta | reverse complement strand
TTCTCCTTGGTGACTAACATGTTTCCTCCAGGGATGGTCTTTGTTTTTCCTTCATCCATGTCATTTAGTGTGCACGTTAGGCAAAGGCTTTTGCTAATGGGTATCATCAGGACTTAAAAGCTGTTAAGTCACCTGCCAATCTCAAGGAAACTTCCATGTAATGAGATACACTGCAAAACAACACACAATCCCCAACCTTAATCACATCCCTTCTAGGTATTAGTATGGCTCCAGAAGACCCAAAGTTTAGCCTAATGGGGTGGGGGTGATGTTTTATTATCAGAAGGGCCACCCAGTGAACAGGCAGGAGACTGTTCCAAAAAATGCCTTGCCCTGTTGAGAATAGGGACAGCTTATACGTCTAGGGAAGGAAGGGAATGTGAGAAATAAGCCCACTGACCCAGTCAAAGCAGTGACGTGGAGATTTGGAACACAGTGAAGTGAGGCTTTAATCAATCAATGTTCATGCAAAGTGGGTGTCTGAGGGACAGGCACACTGGGGGCAGTTACAACAGGCAATTCAGCTCCTTTTTTGCAGGTCCCTCCTCTGATTCCTCATTGGCTGAGTAATCCAGTGGTTACAGCCTTACCCAGAAGTTGCCTAAGTCCATGTAAGGCAAAAAATTGTCTGTTTGGAACAAATGTACATTCCTTGAGGTGACACAGAGACTTCAGTTCTTTGGCACACGCTCTTTGCAAAGCCTACAAAAATAAGCCTAGGAAACGGAGAGGGGAAGAACCCGGAAGTGAAGAGTCTAAAACTTGGGGACTCCATTGTGAGAGTAAGAGGGAGTGTGTACATTTTCCAACAGGTTGTAAACATATTGCTAATTAGACAACACGGTTTTTATTTGGTACTTCTGAAAACGAACCATCTCCCTTACTTCTCAACAGGGACTACCTAAGAGGAGGGTGAGGGGTTTCTCGAAACCTTGATGAGGGGGCCTTGAAACCATTTGCTGGTAACCATTTTTCCGGACAATAACGGACCTGGCAAAACCATGTATGTCAGACAATTTCAAGACAAAATACCCTCTGATCCTCATTAGGTTTCTACAGTTGGTAAACAGGGAGTAGAGGTGAAAAAGGCAAAGTTAATGGTTGATCATGCATGAGGTTCAGAGGTACATAGAACATAATTCAGTGGGGAACAAAACAGAAGTGGAGAGAAGTTA
>NW_021915597.1:0-1175 GCF_006229205.1 Suricata suricatta | reverse complement strand
GGAAAGAGAAATCAAGAAACTGATCCCATTCACGATTGCACGGAAAACCATAAAATACCTAGGAGTAAACCTAACCAAGGATGTAAAAGACCTATATGATGAAAACTATAGAAAACTTATGAAAGAGATTGAAGAAGACACCAAGAAATGGAAACACATTCCATGCTCATGGATCAGAAGAATAAACATTGTTAAAATGTCATTACTACCCAAAGCAATCTACACATTCAATGCAATCCCCATCAAAATTGCACCAGCATTCTTCTCAAAGCTAGAACAAACTATCCTCAAATTCATATGGAACCACAAAAGACCCTGAATAGCCAAAGTAATATTGAAGAAGAAAACCAAAACGGGAGGCATCATAATCCTAGACTTTAGCCTCTACTACAAAGCTTTCCGGTGATTTAGAAAGGGTTGAGACCACGCATGATTGCTTTCCTGGGGAGATTTTGAAGATCATGTAACATACTGTTGGTTCAGAAACAGATATGCAATATGATCTGGATGAAACCTGTAACCTGATTGAAGAGGGGGGCCCTTTCTCAGCAGTTGATGGGGTGACGGCTCCTAACCCCCTGCTTCCTTAGCCCACCAAGGCACTGCCCTGAACCACCATAAAGTAACTTAACACAGTGAAAACGTGTTTAAAACCATTGACTTCCATTTAGTATGGCCATGAAAAATTCATATTTAACTATATTTTCCCCAAATGATGCCTCTGCTGGGCTGTCCCCACTATCTGCTGAGGCGATTCCTCCTCTGACACAGACACAGTTAGTAGTTGAGGAGAGAAGACACAACCATCGCTGCCTTCAAATACGTAAGATGCCTTCTTGTGGTTGATTCACATCATCCAGCGACCATTAACCTCTTCGCGGGCACTGGGATTGCAGGGAAGCCAAGGTCTAGGCCGGGCTTGCTGTGGCTGTCAGGGCCCAGAGTCCTGGGGACACTCACCCTGAATGCATTCAAAGTCCCAGGAACTATTCCCCTTTGCAGACATGCAGCAGTGAGCAAAGAGAGGCAGAAAATACAGCCTTGAAATGAACATATATATATTGTCCTTCAGATGATGGAAAAGGCTCTGGGAAAAAGGAAAGAAAAGCAGGTTTAAGTTGCTGGGGAAGGGTGGCTGTTCTCTGTGGGGAGGTCAGAGCCATCCTTTTTTCTTT
>NW_021915596.1:0-1175 GCF_006229205.1 Suricata suricatta | reverse complement strand
CTTTGGTACACAGGATCAAAAGTACAATGAATAGCACGTATGTATGTATATGAATTCTGAATGGTCCATTTTAGACCATGCCTTCCCCATGGTTATTTTCACTTCCATGTTACTCAGGGTAGAGATGAGAGGACTCAGCTTGGAGGGACCAGTCTCTGTGTAAAACAGAAAGATTTCCTTACCTTTCTTCTCACTCCCAACAGGTATAACATAAGTATAGAATCAGGGGATGAAAAATAAAACTACCATTATGTGAGAGCTGCAGATGGAGCCTTGCATTACCCTGCAGAGGACTGGATCCTAAGATTAAATCATATGAGTACATGTGAAGTCCGCAGCCACCAAGATCTCTGAATTAGCAATCACGAAGGCACAACAACACAAATATTTTTGCACACCTGTTTCAAAAGGGGCTTCACATCACATAAGTAGTGATCTATCTGATTAGGCAAGTAGTGATCTATGTGATTAGGCAAGTTGAGTAGATTTGGTCAGAAACAAAACATTAAATAAAGGGTAAATCTTGAACTTCTAAATCTGGCAATATTCTTATTTTATTAGTAACCAGACAAACTGATTATCTGCCCTATTCTCCTCTTCTGTGAAAACTCTATTGAATTAGATCATCCTCATAAACTTTTTTACTCTTCTATCCTTCTGTTATAAGACCTGTATAATCATTGTAATTGTAGTATTGCATTTACCTGGACTAAAAGTCTTCATGTATTTTCATTATGATTCTATTAATATAATCTGGTTACACAATCTCTTCCTCTTTATGTTTCCTGTTTTCAAAGAGAGCATTTATTTTTGCATCTTATTAGAGATACGAATAAACCCATTTCATCAAATTTGTTTCAGGTTCCTCTAGAGAATATTTCTCATGGTCTCCTCTTCATGTTAGTTACAAAGATGATTTGTCCTATCCACTCATTTCCGTGATTTGTATCACAGGGTATTTTGACTGAAATTAGTTTTTTTGAACTCATTTCTTCCTACTGATTTCTTGCACTTTATGACTCAGTTCCCTTATGGATTTTTTAATAGATCAATATGTAGCAAAGCAGTGCATGTGTTTTTAATATCTTGACTAATTGATTTTACTCTATCTTTACTAGCTTATTTTTTATCATTAAAAAAATTTAAGCTTATTTACTTTTTGAGAGAGAAAAAGA
>NW_021915595.1:0-1175 GCF_006229205.1 Suricata suricatta | reverse complement strand
AAAACAGGAAGCATCACAATCCCAGACTTTAGCCTCTACTACAAAGCTGTCATCATCAAGACAGTATGGTATTGGCACAAAAACAGACACATAGACCAATGGAATAGAATAGAGAACCCAGAACTAGGCCCACAAATGTATGGCCAATTAATTTTTGACAAAGTAAGAAAGAGTATGCGATGGAAAAAAGACCGCCTCTTTAGCAGGTGGTGCTGGGAGAACTGGACAGCAACATGCAAAAGAATGAAACTAGACCACTTTCTTACACCATACACAAAAATAAACTCAAAATGGCTGAAAGACCTGAATGTGAGACAGGAAACCATCAAAACCCTCGAGGAGAAAGTAGGAAAAAACCTCCTAGACCTCCACCGCAATAATTTCCTACTCGACACATCCCCAAAGGCAAGGGAAATGAAAGAAAAACTGAACTCCTGGGACTTCATCAAGATAAAAAGCTTCTGCACTGCAAAGGAAACAATCAAGAAAACTAATAGGCAACCGACAGAATGGGAAAAGATAGTTACAAACGACATTTCAGATAAAGGGCTAGTATCTAAAATCTACAAGGAACTCACCAAACTTCATACCCACAAAACAAATAACCCAGTGAAGAAATGCGCAGAAGACATGAACAGACACTTCTCCAAAGAGGACATCCAGATGGCCTACAGGCACATGAAACGATGCTCAACATCACTCATCATCAGGGAAACACAAATCAAAACCACACTGAGATACCACCTCACGCCAGTCAGAGTGGCTAAAATGAACAAATCAAGAGACTATAGGTGCTGGCGAGCGTGTGGAGAGATGGGCTCCCTCCTACACTGCTGGTGGCAATGTAAACTGGGGCAGCCGCTCTGGAAAACAGTGTGGAGGTTCTTCAAAAAACTATCCACAGAACTTCCCTATGAACCAGCAATAGCCCTGCTAGGGATTTACCCAAGAGATACAGAAATGCTGAGGCATAGGAGCACATGTACCCCAATGTTCATAGCAGCAATGTCAACAATAGCCAAAACATGGAAAGAGCCTAAATGTCCATCACCTGATGAGTGGATCAAGAAGATGTGGTATATATACACAATGGAGTACTACATGGCAATGAGAGGGAATGACATATGGCCATTTGTAGGAAAGTGGATGGACCTTGAGGGTGTCATGCTGAGCGA
>NW_021915594.1:0-1175 GCF_006229205.1 Suricata suricatta | reverse complement strand
ACCTAAAATAGTCATCAATAGAGGTTTTCCTTGAGGAGATGACACCTAAGTAAAAACTTGCAAGATGACTATATTTCTTCAAAAAAGAAGCTTCTGTGATAGTGTTTTGAGAATAGAAAAGGTCCTTGCAAATAGCCTGCATTCAAACGTAGAATGGAAATTTAAGCTAAGTTCATATTGGAGGTAAATTGTTACATGAAAATGTACCTTTTGTTTACAGAAATGAAATAAAAATGAGAATACAGGAAAAATTACAGATAATGAATAAAATTATTTTGTTTGAATGTAATCATAACAGAAAAAAGGTATAGTAAAATTAAATGGAATCTAAGTTCATTCTATTGAGAGTTGAAATGATAAAATAATAAAAGGTATCATGTTGCTTAGCAGGGGTGAGAAGGATTATTTCTTCAGTTTCTCCCTATTTTGGAGAGAAAGAATTCAGACTTTTACAACTAAGCGGGATGTTAGTTGTAGGATCTATGGAGAGATTTTATTTAATGCTGTGTTGTTATATTTTGTTAAACTATTTTATGTATCTACTGAGATCACAATATGGTATTCTTTAGTCTCTTGATATCGTCAATTAATGGTTGGTTTTTGAACGCTCTACCAACCCTGTAATCCTAGGAAAACTTTTCTCCCTCACAATGTATTGACATCTAGGATTTGAAAAAATAACACACTAACCCTAATCAACACTATATGAAAGTAACTATATAAATTAACCTTAGGAAAAACAGACTTCAGACAAAGGAATATTATCAAAGATATAGAATGATATTATATATTAATATAGAAGCATTCACAAGGGAGCATAAAAATCTAATGACACACTCAATGCAGAACCCCAGAACACAAGTATATGAACAGGAAATCACAAAGAAGATATGTGGACAAATTCATAATTATGATAGATAGTTCACTAGACCTCTCATTATCTAAAGGAGAAATAAAAGTAGGCAGAGAATCTGTAAGAATACTGAAGCATTCAAGAACACTAACAACTAACAAGTGAAATAACATTGATAGAATACACTGATTTAAACAACACAAAATGTATTCTTTCAAGTTCACATGAGGCATCACTAAAATAGACCATTTCTTGCACTGTAATACAAAAGGCATTAGTCTTAACCACTATTGAAGAATTATACACTTATAAAGTGTTTCCC
>NW_021915593.1:0-1176 GCF_006229205.1 Suricata suricatta | reverse complement strand
TCATACTTCCACGAGGCCACCAGAAAAAAAGCACCCAATATCCTTCCTTGTTGCTCAAGGTCTTAGTCAGAACTGAACATCCTTCCTTTTTGCTCAAGAGCTTAGTTCTGAGAGAATGTTCGAGGCATTTCACATCCCGTATCCTGATTATAACCAATCTTTCTAACTTTTCTCCTCCATTTATGGTGTGCTGTGCTTCTCCGTTCTCACTCTGGGCCCTGCTTCTTTGCTTCCCTCTGAATTCTGCCTCTGCCTCTGCCATTGGACCACACCCCAGTATGACCAGATCCATTCTGTTTCCTGGGAGTTTGGGGTTCCACCCCCCACCCCAGACCCTCTACTCTGGGAGTAGTGGTAGGACACTTGAGTGATCAGCATCTCCTTAAATATGATCCCATGATACCTCTAAATACACAACTCAAGAAAAAAAAAAAAGCCTAAGGATCCACAGTCAATCTAGTGTCCTCAATTACATAGAAGAGGGGTCTGCAAACTTCTCCTGTAAAGGACAAGATAGTAAATATTTTAGGCTTTTATGGGCCATACATTCTCTGTCATAACTACTCAGCTGTGCCACTAAAACATGAAAGCAGCCACAGACATTACAAATGGGTGAACAAATGGCTGTGCCTGTGTTCCAATAAAACTTTGTTTACAAATCCTGACAGCGGGCCTTCTTTTGGCCCATGGGCCATAGTTTGGGGACTGCTGATGTGAGATATCTTTCCAGGTGTTTTTGAAATTTTTTTCACTGAGCCTACCCAATTGGGGGTGCTTGGTCCCCACCACCCACAAAGGCCAGAGCCCCACATACAGCTTACACATCTGCAAACCCGTCTTTACTGCTTTTAATCTTTCATGCTGTCACTCAACTGGGCTTATGAAACATGTGCTCCACAAAATAAATGCTTGCACAAAGGCACTGGCGTGGAAAGAGAGATCATGTGGAGCGTATTTTTAGAGGATGTTTAACACCCGTTTGTAATATAAAAGATGGATATGGAGTTAGAGTGAATTATTAGGATAATTGAGGTCAGCATATGGTTAATGCTTTGATAACGGGATGGCTAGATGAACAGGGGAAAAACTCTGCTGGTCGTCACTGTGGGTGATGGGGGAGGAGGTGCTTTTAGAGGTAAGTTCTAGATCTTAGCTCTTTTGTTTTGTGTATTTCCA
>NW_021915592.1:0-1176 GCF_006229205.1 Suricata suricatta | reverse complement strand
AAAACGTTTTAGGGCCAGAAGAAAAATTGTGTCCCTTAAGAAACCACAGAGATATTTCAGTCCCATCCTATATCCCATTTCTTAGAACATTCCTACTTAGATGTCATGACCTTATCACAGTCTCTAATTCTCTTTATATGTATCTCTCAAATAAATTCCCCTTTCCAACTTCCCCATTCTGATAAATGACAGAACTGGGTTTTTTTTTTTGGTTTTTTTTTTTTAGTTGCCAGGATCAAAATCATAGTCATGTTTTCCTTCTTCCTTCCACTTTCCCCTTAATGTCCAACGGTTGCTCTTCATATTTACCAAAAAGCTCCCATAGCTGCACCTTTTTTTGGCAGTCTTATAAAGTATCACTTGTGGCTGGAATTCATTCTGTCTTCAAAATTATTTTTTCAACTTCCAATTCTCTTCACTTTTGGTTTATTCCACACATAGCAGGAAAATAACAGTCTCTAAAACACAACTTCTGTTTATCACTCTTGTTGTTTAAAAATGTTCTGTGGCTTACCACTGCCCTTGGAGTATAAAACTTCAGACAGAACTGTAACACCATCCATGATGCAGACTCTTTGAACTTTGTCAACTATATACTCTACTCCTACTCTATCAAGTACCTTTACATCCACAAAGGCAATTTCATTCATTCAAAAAAAGAAAATGCTTGTGATTCTGCTACGTGCTGGGGAGGCAGCAATGAACATCAGAGACACAGTCCCTGAGCGCACATCACTTGGAGTCTAGGGCAGTGTGCACGCAAGGAAATGCAATACACTATAGGGTATCAGAGACACATAATATCCAGGCTTGGATTGCCAGAGAAGGCTTCTCAAAGGAAGTGACATTCATACTGAAGCCTGAAGGCAAAGCGGGAATCACCCACTTGAACAATGGGCAAGCAGGACACCAAGAAGAAGGCAAAGAACATGTAAAAATTCAGAGGTGAAACTGGGCATGTCCTATTTAAGTAATGGAAAAAAGTTTGCTTTATTGGAATGTAGTAGAGTGGTGCCTAAGAACAGAGAAGATAAATCCTGAAACCACAATTAGACATTCAGGCTTTATTCTAAGAAAACTATGGAGCTACTGTATGTTTTTAAAGTAAAAAATACAACGAGCAGATTTGGATTAGACTGAAGGGTGCAGAATGGGCCAAGAAGAGACGCAGAGGAC
>NW_021915591.1:0-1176 GCF_006229205.1 Suricata suricatta | reverse complement strand
GTGTGTGTGTGTGTGTGTGTGTGTGTGTGTGTCTAGAGCTCTTTCTATGTCTGATTAGCCCATCTTCCATAAGAACCTCCTGGACCCCGTGAATCAGGGCCCAGGTGCAAATTTTCTGTTCAGGGTAGAGCCCATCTGAATGTTGCCATCTCCCTCCTCCTGACCCCCAAGTTGTGGGAGGTGATTCTAGCCACTGACCTTGAGTCACATGTTCAGCGGCTTGGTCTTCCAGGTTGGGGGTGTCTCCGATGCCGGCTTCTTCAGCTGGTTTATGTGTCAGCAAATGAAGAAGATATAAGCAAAGACAGTTACTGTTTGCCAGAAACAAAGTTCCTTGCATCTCCCGGTAGTTTGCCGAAAACGCTCAAGAAAGGCGCATCTTATGAGTACCAAGGGGCTAAACCTCTGGCTCTTTGCAAATATCATTGCTGAGGATGTCGACAAGAGCAGTTACTGAATGCACCCCACTGCACCCACACACTTTACAGGTGACCATGATCCCGAGGAACTGCCTTCTCCGCGGTGGGCCCAGGGTCCCGAGCGCCCCACTCAACAATGACACACAGGATGGGCGAGGTCAGAGGAGCAGTTTACTGCTCAACCAACTACCACAGGAACCACGGCCGAGCGGCAGCTGCACTCCCAGCCCCGGTGCTCGGGGCGCAGGGAAGCACCAGGTGTGGGCTGTGGAGTCAGGCTGCGGTTCACGTCCAGGCACCGCCATTTACTTAACCTCGCTGAGCCTCTGTTTCCTCATCTAGACCCCCCAAGGCGATGATACCGGCTTGTTTCGGAGGAGGGCGGTGAGGGTTAACACGAGAATTGGTACGACTCTGTTTAGGGAGATGCCAGGCATATGGGAGGTGCCCCAAAGCTGTTCAGGTTCTTTTCTCCAAACTACTGGGCAAACCCCTGTAACCACCTGCCAGGAGTAGGTGCCACCTGGTTAGAAGGAGGCCAGTGGAGCCAGTGAGCGGCTTTTCGGGTGTCTTGGGCTCACCCCAAATGAAGATGACATCACCAATAGCACCAAAATCAATAAGCTTTACTGCAATGCCAATTTCCGCACCACGAAAAACCAGGACATTGCTCTGGGACAGTGGATACAATTGTGTAGAAGAAAAAGTTTATAAAGCAAGTTGGCCACACATGGACGTGCACTTGCCTCAGGATGCC
>NW_021915590.1:0-1176 GCF_006229205.1 Suricata suricatta | reverse complement strand
ATCGTCAATTACCATTTATACCAAAAGATTGCTTCGTATTTTCCAAAAGTTACGGAAAAATGAAACTCTTAAAGGAGGTGAATAGACTAGTGGGGAAATCACACAGCCAAGCATTACTATGGATCATGTGGGAAAACCACTGTTGACATAACTTTGGATCAGAGGTATACCCAAGATTATGGTTCTGAACAAAAGTGGTGGCACAGATTAATCCCCCTTCCCAGGTGACCCTGCAGAAGTCATCTGACACTTGGGATCCCTGACCTGAAGGAGTTTTGGAGAATCAAGTGTGACAATGGACCAAAAGTTCTCCATGCATCATAATAACTGTATGTCTACCAAGGATCATTGAAGGGTCATGGCTATCTCTTATTTCTTGTCACCAGAGGTGACCTCACTCAGAAAAATGGATTTTTGTTCGGAAAACAGGAAACCAAACAGACACTGAGGCATGTGCTCGTGCCTCTGGAGGGAATGCTGTCAGCTTGGTACAGGCCACCAGCGAGCTAATGGACACTAGGAGTGCCAGGATGCAGGGTGGGCCTCAGGCCAGAATGTGGAGCCCTGCAGGAATCATGACAGTTTCCATAGAAAAGCTTCCTAAACTAGAGATGCCACAGCTCTGAGCGGGAACAGTTGCAGTGGGTAGGCTGACACTGACCCAGACTCAGCCGCAGCAGGACCATGCTGAGGGCGCAGGGCCCCTGTAGAAGGCAAGGCTGAGAAGAAAGTAGCAAGATTTGTATCAGGACTCCAGGCGTTCTCTGGAGCTTTGGGGGTTCCTGGTGATTCATCTAGCCACAGATTACTTAGACCCTTGGACACTGTGTTTCTCTGCTTACAGTAGAGACAGCATTGGCCATCTTGGCAATGGGAATTCCTAGGGTTAGAAAAAAAGCGAAAGGCGCCCAAGGCCCCGCTGGGTGCGGGTGGCGTGGAAAGGGTGCCCACTGGAAAGGTGAGAGAATGTTGTGAGGCTGGCGAGGGAGAGCGTAAGCGGCCATTGTGACGTGCTCCGGCACCGCCTACGTGGGGTCCGTGGGGTCTGGCGCGGGGTCGGTGGACTCCCAGAACATCAGCCGGATGCTTTTTAGGGAGGAAGTGGAGCGTGCACCTTGCCCAACCCCGTGGACCAAATCAGACCACAGTGATTTTGTGCAAAACTTACCGATGTTT
>NW_021915589.1:0-2325 GCF_006229205.1 Suricata suricatta | reverse complement strand
AGAGGGGCTAGGAAATGAGGGGAGGCAGGTCCACCCCCAGGAGGCATCCTATTGTTAGACCTTTTCCGCCTGAAGCCAGTCACAGAGAGTGAAATCCAGGGACACAAACGGAGTTGGTGAATGGGTTTTATTTCAGTTCTAGGACCGGCCCCTCCCGCGTGTTGGCAGGTCCTCAGGAGGGCATGCCTCAGATCTGAAGCTCAGGGGTAATTTAGGTCACAGCAAAGCAGGAAAGTCATCCCTGAGGTCACCGATCATAGTTACAGCCTTACATGGGGGTCAGTCACATTCTGATGCACAACCGTAAGATTTGGGGGAAACCTATCAATTCTAGAGTCCTTTGTCTCTGGAGAGATGGAAGTGACCAATTACAGGTCAGAAGGGGAGGCGAAGCGGGTGTACAGAAGCGAGGACTTTGTGGCCAAAAAGGGTGGAATTTTGCAACAGTATCTTGAAAACAAGTTTAACCTCTAAGTTATAATTATGTTACGTTTTAGGACTTCCAGAGCCCGATTGCCCACCTCTTAAGTGTCCACCAGGAAGGGGGTTAGAGAGTGAAACAATGGTTGGTTTTTTCCATTAGGGTCAGTTTGACCGGGGAGGGTCTTACCCTCTTCCTTTTAAATTTATTTTTAATTGTTAACTTTATTCCAGTATCGTTCCCATTCAGTGCGATGTTAGTGTCGGGTGTGCGTCATACTGACCCATCAGTCACACCCGACACCCAGTGTCATCACAACAGGTGCCCCCTTAGTCGATCACCCCCCTCCCCCCACCCCTCCAGCAACCCTCCCTTTGTTCTCTCCAGAGTTTAGAGTCTGTTTCTTGGTTTTTCTCTCTCCCCACCCCCCTGTTTGTTATGTATCTTAAATTCCACATGAGTGAAATCACATGGTATTTGTCTTTCTCTGACTGACTTGTTTAACTTAGCATAATACCCTTTAGTTCCATCCATGTCGCTGCAAACGGCATGATTTCATTCTTTCTGATTTCCAAATAATACTCCACTGTATGTATGCATATGTATATATATGTATACATATGTGTATATGTATATACACATCTGTTGATGGGCACTGGGCTATTTTTATAGTTTGGCCTTTGTTGATAGCACTGCAATAAACCATGGGGTGCGTGTCTCCCCTCAAATTAGTATTTTCATATCCTTTGTTTTGCCCATTTTTAAATTGGTTTTTCGGGGTTCAGTTTTATACATTTTTATATATCTTGGATACTAACCCTTTATCAGATATGTCATTTCATTCATGATGAGGGAGCACAAGGAAGCTGGCACCCTGCACCCCCCTCAGGCAAGGGGGATACATCTGAGGTTCCTCAGGCCCTCCTGGCTGCCCAGGAACAAAGGAAAGGGGAAAATAAACAGCTAACTGATAGAGATCCCAGTCCTACAGGACGTGAGTCTCCATGAGTTTACAATGTCTTAGTAAATTGCAAGAAAAAGGCAATCTTATCAATAGCCTAATTTCCAGAAACCTATAGACTCAGTTTCCTAGAGCCCAACATCACCCTCCCCTCCATAGTGATGTGGGAACAGAGGTAGAAGGAAATGCAGACAGAACTGAGTTTCCTTATAATCTGCCACCCACTGACAAATACTTGATGGAGTATGGCATTCCTCCAGGAACTCCCCGCTGTCCTAATGTTAGTGCCTTCCTAAGGGAAACAACTTTAGCTTGGCAATAGCTAGGCCTCCAGGGTCCTGTGAATCCTCTGTAGCATCTGAAAGTCCCTTCAGAAACTTGCCCTGGCCTTTACCTCCCCGACTCCACAGTATAAAATCAGTCACTCCTCAGGACCCCAGTGCAGCTCTTCCCATCCAGGGTCCTGTCCCCATGCTTTAGTAAAACCACCTTTTTGCACCAAAGATGTCTTAAGAATTCTTTCTTGGCCATCAGCTCTGAACCCACGAACCCCACCATCACCCCCAAACTGCACCATTTGCAAATTTCTTCTCCCATTCTGTCAGCTGCCTTTTAGGTTTGCTGATTGTTTCCTTTGCTGTGTAGAAGCTTTTTATTTTGAGGAGGTCCCAATAGTTTATTTTTGCTTTAGTTTCTCTTGCCTCCAGAGATGTGTTGAGTAAGAAGTTACTGTGACCAAGGTAAAAGAGGTTGTTGCCTGCTTTCTCCTCTAGGATTTTGATGGTTTCCTGTCTTGCATTTAGGTCTTTCATCCATTTTGAGTGTATTTTTGTGTAATTTGTAAGAAAGTGGTCCAGGCTCATTTTTTCTGCATGTCACTGTCCAGTTTTCCCAGCACCATTTGCTAAAAGACTGTCTTTATTCCATTGGATATTCTTTCCTG
>NW_021915588.1:0-1176 GCF_006229205.1 Suricata suricatta | reverse complement strand
GGCTCTGTGCTGATGGCTCAGAGCCTGGAGTCTGCTTCAGATTCTGTGTCTCCTTCTCTCTCTGCTACTTCCCCAGTCGTATTCTCTCTCTCTCTCTCTCTCTCTCCCTCTCTCTCTCTTCCCCCCCAAAAATAAATAAACATTAAAAAAATTTTAAAACAACAGAAAAAAGAAGTCAAAGAGTTGAATATAGATAAGCAGCCTTGTGCAAACCGATTATTACTACTAATAAATAACAATTTGACCAAACCCTCTTGGTCCCTCCTCAGGTTGTTTTGAGCATCTGCTCAGTTGTGACTTGTGACTTGGGTTATGGTCCAATTACATTTGCCTAAGCTACCCTCTATTTCTAACCAGATCTCTGCTCCTCCCCTGTTCTCATGCTCTGTCTCTCTCCCTCTCTCTTTCTCTCTCTCTCTCTCTCAAAAATAACCATTTTTAAAAGTTTAGAAGTTCAGCTGAGTTATAAGTGGAGCGCCCTTTGTCAGACCACAGTGGCTCTTGTTCTCTGAGAACCCTCTTTAGCCAGACAAAACTGCTGGCTGTTTTCTTTTCTGAACAATCATTTCTTCGCCTGTCCCCAACTGGCAGAAATCCTGTCCCTGGCCTACCTCCTGTGTGTAGCCCAGGGCTCCTCACACTTGCGTGTGCCCACAGACCAGCTGGGGATCTTTTTGCGGTTCACACAGTCAGTCAGTGAAGGTCTGGAGCAGGTACCCGAGAATCAACATCTCTAATGAGCCCCCAGGTGCCCTCGGTGCTGTTAGTCCAAGGACCACACTTTGAGTAGTGAAGACTTGACAGCTAGCTTTCCCTACTCTCGGGCCTTCTGGTCCCTGAAGTCTGGACCACTGTGTACAGTTGTGCAGGATGCTCAGTACCAAGGGACCCAGCCGAGGAGCATAGTGAGGGTTGAAATCTGAACACTGGCCACCAAGCCCTGCACCCTGGTGCCGGCCACACCTGCTGCAAGGAAGGGGCACTTTTCCTCCTTTGTCTCTGCGTCCCGCAGAGGCTCAGGAAGCTAGCAGCACCCCCAGGACCGCGCCCATCAGAAGCAAGCCGCTTTTCTCTAAGTCTTACACCGATAAGAACAGATACCACACTTGACCTTAGCCAAAAGGCCGAGAAGCGATCTCTCTAAGTCTTACAAAAGGGCCATGCGGTCTAGCGGCC
>NW_021915587.1:0-1176 GCF_006229205.1 Suricata suricatta | reverse complement strand
ACTTGATTTTGACTCAGGTCATAATCTCAGGGTTGTGGAATGAAGCACTTCTTTGGGCTCTCCACTGAGTGTAGAGTGTGTTACGATTCCCTCTCTCCCTCTTTCTCTCTCCTCTCTCTCCCTTTGCCCCTCTCTCCACTTGTGATTTCTTTCTCTCTAAAAAAAAAGTATGTTCTCTTTAAGTGAGAAAATTTCTCTACTGGGGCTTAAAAGTATGTCAAATAGTGCACACTAAAAATACAAACTCTGACATATACTAGACCTGACATCCTGTTATTGAATTTGGGTCCAAAAGGGATTAAAAACACAAAGCTTTCTAAATGCCAATATATTTTTCTATGATAAAGTGTTTGATTCTTTTCTTTGGTTGTTTGGGAAATTCAGATTTCGAAGTACAAGAAACTATGGTTCCAAAGCTATGATCTTTTTCTTATTAAACTATGTAGTTCTTGAGGAAGAAATTATGTCATAGACACTACTGTGTTTTATTATAAGGTTATCGTATACTTTCTTAAATTATAAATATTCAAGAGTTTTCATTATTAAATATTACTAGCATGAATAGAATATGAATGATGAATGATGTCTTAACTGTGAGAGAAACGTTTTTAGATTATACATATATATTAGTAATACTATATATATATTAGTAATAAATCAAATCCACACATAATAAATGAGCCATTCTTCTGAGAAATTCATTTTTAAAGTAATATTCCTGGCAAAAACACACAGTTCTTTGGACCAAGGTTATGCGTTTATTGCTGCAACTTTTCAACTGATGACATAATTTTCAGGATAAGAATGTTTAAAGGTAAGCATATTCACCTTATAGTTAAAAAAAGTTTTTTGCAGGGCGCCTGGGTGGCTCAGTCGGTTGAGTGTCTGGCTTAAGCTCAGGTCATGATCTCATGGTTTGTGGGTTCGAGCCCCATGTCGGGCTCTGTGCTGACAGCTAGCTCAGAGCCTGGAGCCTGCTTCAGATTCTGTACCTCCCTCTCTCTCTGATACTCCCCTGCTTGCGCTGTCTGTCTCTCTGTCTCTCAAAAATAAATTTTAAAAAATTTAAAAAATTAAAAAAATATTTTTGCATACAGAAAAGAATATAAAATAATGTATCTTCTACCAAGTTTTGTCAAATGTTAACTTCATTTTTCATGTGTATATATTCATAAG
>NW_021915586.1:0-1176 GCF_006229205.1 Suricata suricatta | reverse complement strand
GGTGCAGCGCTGCAGGTGGGCAGTATGCATGGGAAGAGAAAGGAAGAAAAGAGACACAGAATTCAATGGAAGAAGAAAATCAGAACAGGAGGTGCTAACAAGAGACAAGGTCCTCCTCCTCCCACAAAATCCTTTGAGGAAGAGGCTGGCTTTCCTTTTCCTGTAGAGTTTAAAGCAATTTAAAATAACAAGAAGAGGCTGATTCCAATAAACTGGAAGATCTGAGGATATTATACATGTTGAAACAGGGGTTAGAAATGCTTAGAACTAATTGAACTGAGGACCTTGCTTCTGCCTTGAAAGAGCCTGAAGGCTGTTGTCTGAGAGATGCCCAAGGGCCCTTTGATAAATTCTGCTGCAGAGGTGTGATCAACACGTAGTGAGAACACAGCCAGAAGAGGGTTGCACTCTGGTGCTGTGGAGACGCTTTAGGGAGACATACAGACGCAGCAGCACAAGGGTGGGGTTGAAGGATATTCCAGAATTTCTTAGGGAAGAAAGTGAGGAAAGGCATTATGGGGATAAGAAACCAAGTGCAAAATCACGGAAATATAAAAGGTGCACAGGGACTGGAAGCAGAGAAAAAGCTGAAAAGGAAGACAGGCTCTCCCCCGAGGACTGTCCGTGTCCTTCTGAGGAGGTAGGAACTGGGTTCTACATAAAGAAGGGCAGTCCATTAGAGTTCTGTTCTTGTTTGTTTTGCTTTGACCATGGAAGTGACACACACATCAATATCTGTCCGTTTTGTTTCCCCAGCATATTTTTAAGACCTCCTTTAGGGAAAAACGAAATAAACCATTTAGAATATCAGATGACATCAAGTAAGAAGGCAAAGACTTTGAAAAGATGACTGACAATTGCCTGTATTCAGCTGGAAAATTAAAATTCCTCTTATCTCCATACCTTGCTTACTTTCCTGAAAAGGCACGGGACGTATCTTTTGCAAAGCATGCTGTACTCTGACCACATGTTCGTATTTCTTTCCAGAGCTTTGCCTGTATTATATCAATGTTTCATTCATAAAAAGACACAGTGACAGATTATTTTCACTTGTCCACCCATTCCTGGAGCTATAGCCAGATCTATATTCCACTTTCTGCTCTAGCAAATGAAATAAAGATGCAGGAAACAGTATCTGCAGAGAATGTTACGGGAAATCTATAATGCTGATAAAAC
>NW_021915585.1:0-1176 GCF_006229205.1 Suricata suricatta | reverse complement strand
TTTTCCAGATTATATATTTTGTATATATGTCATTATATATATATATATATATATATATAATTACAAATTTACATATGAAAAATGATAGTCCCATAGAAACTTAGCCTCAATTAGTCAAATGTATTAAAATATTAACAAATTTTTCACTATCATCTTCAGGAAAATACTTTTATTCTTTATTCCTTTCTTAATCAATTCCATACATTTTAAAGAAAGTATTTCATAGTACTTAAATATTTGACATACTATGCTACATTTTTTTTCACTCTAGGCCTTTGTTTCATGTTAATCTCTAATTTGAAAATTTTTTACATCATAACAGCTAAATCATTTGTTCTTTTAAAAAAACAGATTCCACTTATATTTATATGTTTTTTGTGGTGTTTTTATATTTTATTTTTTAATAGTTTATTGTCAAATTGGTTTCCATATAACACCCAGTGCTCTTCCCCACAAGTGCCCTCCTCCATCACCACCACCACCCCCTCCCTCTTCAACCCTCGGTTTGTATGGAGGTTCCTCAAAAAACTATCAGTAGAACTCCCTATGACCCAGCAATAGCACTGCTAGGGATTTATCCAAGGGATACAGAAGTGCTGACACATAGGGGCACATGTACCCCAATGTTCAGTAAGAGCACTGTCAACAATAGCCAAATCATAAAAAGAGTATATTTATATGTTTGTGTCTACCTTATCCTGCCCTTTATTTTGCATTAGTTGCTTGTTTGTTTTCCTTTTTGCATTGTGGAGTTACTAAGAAGTAAAATAAAGGAACATTTTTAGTAGATTATAATATAAAAGGCAAATCTTGCTGAAAGAATTTAAAACTTTTTAAATTACCAATATTTATAGCAGAAAGTGTATTATGTCCATTTAACAGAATAAAAAAGAACTCAGAAAACAGCTTTTTAAAATAGCCAGCTTTTAGAGGGCTTATCTGTGATAAATGTACACTGTTAAATTGACTTGAACACACTTGGTACAGAAGTGTAATTTTTCCCCCCATTAACTGTAATATCATCCATTACTTTACACTGAAACAAAGACGGGAACACTGAGATCAAATTCCCATTGATGATAATGATCAGGTAAAGTTGGTACATTTGCAATGATGATTAAATGAAAAACTTCACACAGAGAAGTGATGGATGATTCTTAATTGTGTTTAACAACT
>NW_021915584.1:0-1176 GCF_006229205.1 Suricata suricatta | reverse complement strand
TTTAAGGACACCCTTTTTAGGGACACCTGGCTGGCTCTGTTGATAAAGCATGTGACTTCTGATCTCAGGGTTGTAAGTTCAAGCTCCACATTGGGCATAGAGATGACGTAAAAAAAAAAATAGCAAGATAGGGCTTATTCAGTGGCTTAGTCGGTTAAGCATCCGACTTCAGGTCAGGTCATGATCTTGTGGTCCGTGAATTTGAGCCCCACCTTGGGCTCTGTGCTAACAGCTCAGAGCCTGGAACCTGTTTCTCCTTCTCTGTGGCCCTCCCCAGCTTGTTCTCTATCTTTCTCTCAAAAATAATAAACATTAAAAAATATATGTAATAAAATAAGACACCTTATTTACTATATACACTGTTAATTAATGTGTATTTATATAGTTGATTCATTAACATTGAACTTAAAGCCAATAGCCCTGTAATTCAGGTTGAACAAAGCTTATCTAACACATGCATTTTCTCCCTAAGGCACAAAGCAGCTTCCTTGCACTTCGGAATCTCAGACTACACATTAGCACTTCAGTTGGGGGTCATTTTAAATAGCCAATCATGGCCCCAGTGCACACAAAGTCTAGAAATGCACACAAATGCTAAAAGTCTAGAAATGCACACAAATGCTAAATACACTGTGAAAGAACAGTTTTTACATGATGAGAGCTGAAACAAGCAGGCAGAGTGCTGCCTCCTCCTATCTCAGCTGGCAGTGTGTACGTTGGATGACTCACATTCTCTCTGCTCTGTGTGCGCGCATGCCCAGGAATGACTACAAAAGCATGGGTTGTAAATGTATTTAACAAGTAGTTGAATTTGCAAATATGGAGTCCACGAATAGGGTGGATCAGCTGTATATGCGTAGGGGTGTTTGTCGCCGTCTGGTATGGAAACAACCCTTGATGGAAACAGTAAGAGCAGATGAGTCAACAGATCCAGTGTAGTAACTGGACAGAACACTATAGATGGGGGAGATGGCCAGAAAGACAGACGGAGGTCAGGCACCGGAAAGAATGAACAGCAGCCAAAAGGGTCTGTGCCTCATCGTAGAGGCAAATACGACTTCCCAGAATCCAACCTCTGCTCTCCTCGTGCCTGAGGTCTGTGGTCTCCAGCCCCCACGTGCCCAAGTAACACCTGTGCAGGACTGGCTTGCCACACACTCTGGCTTCAGCCTTTTC
>NW_021915583.1:0-1176 GCF_006229205.1 Suricata suricatta | reverse complement strand
CTGGAGGGCTCAGTCAGTTAAGCATCCGGCTTTGGCTCAGGTCATGATCTCACAGTTTGTGGGTTTGATCCCTGCGTCGGGCTCTGTGCTGACAGCTCAGAGCCTGGAGCCTGTCTTCTGATTCTGTGTCTCCCTCTCTCTCTCTGACCCTCCCCTGCTCCTGCTGTCTCTCTCTCTCAAAAAAAACCAAGAAGTATACTCCAATCAAGTTTGTTTACATAAGTGTTTTTCAATCTCAGTTGTATTGAGATTTGGGGTCAAAACACTCTTGTTTTGTAGACATTGTCCTCATGTGCTGTATGGTGCTTGCCTGCATCCTCGTCCTCCACCTGTCTTGATACCATTAGCCACCCAGCAACTTAGGAAAGTCAAAAGTGTCCCTACACATTGTCAAATGTCTCTGGGAGTAAAAGTGCCTTAATTGAGAACCACTGGTTACACTGATAATTTAACCTTTTAAAATAAAAGATAATAGGAAAGCAAATGTTGGTCTAGGTTCTGTTTGAACGATTACAGATTCCACATTTAACAGGTTTTATTTGATGAAGATTTGTGGCTCAACAGGTGTAACTGTTTTTTTTTTTTGGTTTACACCTTAGTGGGAAGCAGTTTTTAATACTCGGTAATGCCTCACTCCTGCAGACTCAGACCCACTGATGAAATACAATTTTATGAACATGAGGTCACTGATTATGCAGGAATCATAGTGCAGTTCATTTCCTCTTCTATAGGCAACGCTAGTGAATCATTTCTATGCATACAATGTGCTATATGCCGAACCGTGTCTCCCCATAATTCATACACTGCATCCCTAATCCCCAGTACTCGGAATGTGACTCTCTCCTAAGACAGGGTCTTTAAAAAGGTAGGAGGCCATCAGGGTAAATTTAATCTGCTCTGACTGTGTTCTTATCAGAAGAGTAAACTTGGACACACACAGACACCCAGGAAGCATACACAGAGGAACGACCATGTGAAGACACAAGGAGAAGGCGGCCATCTGCAAGCCTAGAAGACAGGCCTCAAGAGAAACCCAACATGTTGACAGAGTGATCTTGAAATGCCCACCTCCAGAGCTGTGAGAAAATAAATTTCTGTTGCTTCAGCTACTCAGTCTGCAGTATTCTGTTATGGCAATAATACACTCTTCAAGCAAACGAATTGCTTGATGATTGC
>NW_021915582.1:0-1176 GCF_006229205.1 Suricata suricatta | reverse complement strand
AGTTGTTAAACACAATTAAGAATCATCCATCACTTCTCTGTGTGAAGTTTTTCATTTAATCATCATTGCAAATGTACCAACTTTACCTGATCATTATCATCAATGGGAATTTGATCTCAGTGTTCCCGTCTTTGTTTCAGTGTAAAGTAATGGATGATATTACAGTTAATGGGGGGAAAAATTACACTTCTGTACCAAGCGTGTTCAAGTCAATTTAACAGTGTACATTTATCACAGATAAGCCCTCTAAAAGCTGGCTATTTTAAAAAGCTGTTTTCTGAGTTCTTTTTTATTCTGTTAAATGGACATAATACACTTTCTGCTATAAATATTGGTAATTTAAAAAGTTTTAAATTCTTTCAGCAAGATTTGCCTTTTATATTATAATCTACTAAAAATGTTCCTTTATTTTACTTCTTAGTAACCCCACAATGCAAAAAGGAAAACAAACAAGCAACTAATGCAAAATAAAGGGCAGGATAAGGTAGACACAAACATATAAATATACTCTTTTTATGATTTGGCTATTGTTGACAGTGCTCTTACTGAACATTGGGGTACATGTGCCCCTATGTGTCAGCACTTCTGTATCCCTTGGATAAATCCCTAGCAGTGCTATTGCTGGGTCATAGGGAGTTCTACTGATAGTTTTTTGAGGAACCTCCATACAAACCGAGGGTTGAAGAGGGAGGGGGTGGTGGTGGTAATGGAGGAGGGCACTTGTGGGGAAGAGCACTGGGTGTTATATGGAAACCAATTTGACAATAAACTATTAAAAAATAAAATATAAAAACACCACAAAAAACATATAAATATAAGTGGAATCTGTTTTTTTAAAAGAACAAATGATTTAGCTGTTATGATGTAAAAAATTTTCAAATTAGAGATTAACATGAAACAAAGGCCTAGAGTGAAAAAAAATGTAGCATAGTATGTCAAATATTTAAGTACTATGAAATACTTTCTTTAAAATGTATGGAATTGATTAAGAAAGGAATAAAGAATAAAAGTATTTTCCTGAAGATGATAGTGAAAAATTTCTTAATATTTTAATACATTTGACTAATTGAGGCTAAGTTTCTATGGGACTATCATTTTTCATATGTAAATTTGTAATTATATATATATATATATATATATATAATGACATATATACAAAATATATAATCTGGAAAA
>NW_021915581.1:0-1176 GCF_006229205.1 Suricata suricatta | reverse complement strand
AGTAAAATTACAATTATTACGCAGACCCAGGAATAAAAGCCAGGGTAGCGCCTGTAATCGGGAACAATTCTGCTGCAAGACCGTTATCAGCACTTCTTCCTTCCCTGCACTCTGCGACTCCAACCAAGGCGTTTCCCCCTCTCCTGGTTACCCCGTTTCTGTGCCATGCCCGTACACGGTACAATAAAACTCCTGATCTGTGATGTTAAATAGGTCATAAAAATGTCAGCAAGAATAACTTATTTTTCAAACTGTCATTAAAAATGATATACAATTAAGGCAGACTATAAAAATGATTAAAATCACGACCGTCTATAAATTCAAGAGGGCTTGTGTTTTTGCTATTGTGTGCAAAACGGTAATGGCCAGACGTACATTCCTGGGGGACGTGGGTTCAGGAGGGGACAGGCCGGAAGCATCCTTGGAGGTTTTGCATAAGCCGTATTTGTCTTCTAACAAGATGATAAAGAGCCCGCGGAGCTCTTGGGAGGGGTCCCATCTGCAAAAGGACGGAGCCTTCTGGCCGCAGGGGTTGGAGCCCCGGCTTTGCGCCGCTGGAGGACGCTCCCTTCAGCCCACCTGCGTGTAACGGAAGTTCGGTTGTCGGGGACTGTTGGGGGTACGGAAACAGGGACCGTGCAATCAGGCCCGAGGAGACTGAGGTCAGTGCCCAGGCTCTGCCCCTCCTCGGCTAGCCGCTGCCTTCTGTGGACCGGGTTCCCGTCGTGACCCGAGGGATGTGTCTGCAGCGACAGTGTCGCTTTGCTTTACTTGGACCCATGTGAGGTCTGGGGCCTGTCTGCCCATGAAAGTGGCCCCTAGGCCGTGTTCCCCGGGCTCCCGGTCCCTGGCTTCTGGCGGGTGTGACCCCTCAAGGCTCTTGAGGTGACAGCTGCATGGGAGAAGGGAGAACTCGGATATTCCTCCCCGAGCTCCCTGCCTCTCGTGCAGCCTCTCTGCCAGCTGCCGAGCGGCCTCTGTGCCCGGCGTCCTCGGGGCGGCCCGTGTGGTGCTGGCTTCTGTCACGTGGTTCATGCATGCTGGGCACAGCCTTTTCCTTGAGCCTCCAGCACAGGAGGGGCTTCTGGGCTTTTCCTTTCCTGGCCAATCAGCTCTGCAGGTTACGTCTCTCCAGCTCGCATCCCTGCCTGGCTTCTGCCTGTTGACGGAGCCCTG
>NW_021915580.1:0-1176 GCF_006229205.1 Suricata suricatta | reverse complement strand
GAGGGATATTACTGCTAATATCAAGATATCAAATCACATCCAAACTGACCTCCCTTGAGACTCTTAAGGCCCCATTTGCATCTTCTTTAAATGCATTCTATTGATATTCACATTCCATATATTCAGAATAGCAAATAAACTTCTGACATGCTGAGAAGGCAGCAGCAATCTCCTCTGTCACACCCAGGCAGCTGTCTTAGCAATGCATCACCTTGACTAACAGCCACAGAGAATGACAGAAGCTCTGCTGTTCAGCATTGTCCACCTTCTATGATTCATTGGTAGTATTTTTCTCAAGTCATCAGAAAAATAACCAGAATGGTAAATACAGACTATAAAACATGAATCAAATGGTAGGAGGTGGTGACTGATAAGTTGAGTTATCATGGGTACTGACTGTGTCACATCTTTTTACCAAATTATCTAGGTGGAATTTTGGAGCAGAGTTCATAAATCATTAAGAATCCAATTCTTCTTGGGGTGCCTGAGTGGCTCAGTAGGTTAAGTGACTGACTTAGGCTCAGGTCATGATCACACAGATCAGGAGTTGGAGCCCCAGTTTGAGCTCTGTTCTGACAGCTCAAAGCCTGGAGCCTGCTTCAGATTCTGTGTCTCCCTCTCTCTTTCTACCCTTCCCTTGCTTTCACTATCTCTCTGTCTCTCAAAACTAAATCAACCTAAAAAAATTTTTTTAAAGAATCCAATTCCTCTTTGTGAAGAAAACAGATTCAGAGGTTTCTCCTAGAATCTGTGACTAGTGAATGCTAGATTTGATAAAGATAGCTAACAGTCTTATTCTTTTGCTCTAAAGGACTCCTGTGGAAACAATATGATTGTTTCTTACCAGAGATTGTAACTCACTTATGAATACCCTTCATTTGCCACAACTTTCCCTACTTCCACTTACGGATTCTTTGGTCTACATATATCCCATCATGGCAAAGGTTTTTCAAGGTCAGATGTATAGTCCTCCATAGGGTACATAGTAACAGCATGCATGCTAATGTTTCTTATCTTCTCCAGACCAGAAGGATTTCAAATTTTTTATAAGTAACAAATATGCAGGCAAGTGCATACTGCTAAGAGCATTTTATAGAAAAGGCTGTTCCCTTTAGTAAGCCCTATTAGTGTGTATTCCAGAATTTCTATAATCAGCATATTTATGGTTGATTTTCC
>NW_021915579.1:0-1176 GCF_006229205.1 Suricata suricatta | reverse complement strand
GAGGGATATTACTGCTAATATCAAGATATCAAATCACATCCAAACTGACCTCCCTTGAGACTCTTAAGGCCCCATTTGCATCTTCTTTAAATGCATTCTATTGATATTCACATTCCATATATTCAGAATAGCAAATAAACTTCTGACATGCTGAGAAGGCAGCAGCAATCTCCTCTGTTACACCCAGGCAGCTGTCTTAGCAATGCATCACCTTGACTAACAGCCACAGAGAATGACAGAAGCTCTGCTGTTCAGCATTGTCCACCTTCTATGATTCATTGGTAGTATTTTTCTCAAGTCATCAGAAAAATAACCAGAATGGTAAATACAGACTATAAAACATGAATCAAATGGTAGGAGGTGGTGACTGATAAGTTGAGTTATCATGGGTACTGACTGTGTCACATCTTTTTACCAAATTATTTAGGTGGAATTTTGGAGCAGAGTTCATAAATCATTAAGAATCCAATTCTTCTTGGGGTGCCTGAGTGGCTCAGTAGGTTAAGTGACTGACTTAGGCTCAGGTCATGATCACACAGATCAGGAGTTGGAGCCCCAGTTTGAGCTCTGTTCTGACAGCTCAAAGCCTGGAGCCTGCTTCAGATTCTGTGTCTCCCTCTCTCTTTCTACCCTTCCCTTGCTTTCACTATCTCTCTGTCTCTCAAAACTAAATCAACCTAAAAAAATTTTTTTAAAGAATCCAATTCCTCTTTGTGAAGAAAACAGATTCAGAGGTTTCTCCTAGAATCTGTGACTAGTGAATGCTAGATTTGATAAAGATAGCTAACAGTCTTATTCTTTTGCTCTAAAGGACGCCTGTGGAAACAATATGATTGTTTCTTACCAGAGATTGTAACTCACTTATGAATACCCTTCATTTGCCACAACTTTCCCTACTTCCATTTACGGATTCTTTGGTCTACATATATCCCATCATGGCGAAGGTTTTTCAAGGTCAGATGTATAGTCCTCCATAGGGTACATAATAACAGCATGCATGCTAATGTTTCTTATCTTCTCCAGACCAGAAGGATTTCAAATTTTTTATAAGTAACAAATATGCAGGCAAGTGCATACTGCTAAGAGCATTTTATAGAAAAGGCTGTTCCCTTTAGTAAGCCCTATTAGTGTGTATTCCAGAATTTCTATAATCAGCATATTTATGGTTGATTTTCC
>NW_021915578.1:0-2326 GCF_006229205.1 Suricata suricatta | reverse complement strand
AGAACTCTCCAAGATGGTGGCAGAGTTGGGATTGGAACCCAGGACAGTCTGACTGCAAAGGCTTGGCCCTTGAATCACTGGTGGAGGCTTCTCTGCAAGACGCCAAGTTTAGACCACTCTGCACTCCCTGGAACACCAGGGGGCCTTGGATAAACAGGGTTCCACTCTGAAACCTATTTTTGTTTGGGGGGGAGGGGAGGCCATTTACTAAGAGAGTTCCTTGTCCTCCCATAGCGTAGAAGCGGCACGTTTTATTCCCTTGCTAAGTTTAAGGACTATACTGATCTCCTTCTTTGGGTGATTTGAGGCTTGTCTAGGAGATGGATCGTGCATGCTCTCAGGGTCCCTGCACTCCTCTGCTGCTGTAAAAGGCACAGTCTGTTGCACAAGTCATGAGACTGCCTGAGGACTCAACCCACTTCTGCCCATCTGCTGCAATTCTGTTTGTGTTTCCATAGCAGGCTGATGCATTGCAAGACTCTGCTGCGGGCACCAGAATAGGCGTCTACAGTGGCGTGGGTGTCTCTGCTGGGCTGGCTTTCATTCTTATCATTGCTGCTTTAATTCTCACATGTAAGTTGGTTGACGTTGTGACTCTCTCCCTCTGATAAGGAACTGTTAAGATAGGGACCAACACAAACCTAGATACAAATGTAAGTTTGTATTTATATCTGAAGGTGATTAAACTGAATACCCTGTAGTCCTTCCAAACCTAACAATACTAACAGCTACTTTTTACAATACACAGGCATGGTGCTAAATGTTTTACATACATTTTATCATCACTGTCTATGCAGTAGGTAGTATTTATCACCATTTTATAGAGCAGAAAGTACAGCTACTAGAAAGTAAGTCTCTTTCCCAAGGTTTCAGAATCCATAAGAGGCAAAGCTGGAATTGAAATTCAAGCAGGCTGATTCTAGCACCCCTTCTCTTACTTTTTGTTAAGAAAATAAACCTCTTTAATTCATGAATTAGGTTTATTAGGAAGTGCAACAACAAAAGGTAACTTCTCTCAGTGCATCTTTCTTTTTTGTGTGATTTATGTTTTATTATGAAGTGAGTATGACAGATGAATTATGTAACCATCGCCACCCAGAGTTATTGTGTGCCAGATACTAAACAAACATCGGGGCATTTTTCTATCTTATGTGCTTCTCAGGCACAGGTCTTCAGAGAGGAGTGGCGAGCCCTTCTAACAAGGGACATGGCCAGGATTGCAGCATTTGTATTTTGTTCCATCATGGCACTCAGCACACACATTCATTTCTAAGTTATTTTTATTAAAAAAAATTTTGAGGTATGATTTATATACAATAACTGCATATTTGAAGTATGTTCAACTTAGTGAATTTCAGTAGATGATTACACTTGGGAAACCATCACTGCCATCAAGACCCAAACATTGTCATCCCTCCAAAAGCCTCCCACACTTTTATAATTGTGATATATTCTCTTCTCTTTGAAGGCAGAGGCCAAGACCTTACACCCCAGGGCTTAGTACATTCTAGCAGCCCTTTTTTCTAATACTCAAACATAGACTGCATATAGGGTGACCAACTGTCCCAGATTTGCCCAGGACTGAAGAGGCCTTAGGATGGGATACTTCAGTGCTAAAATTGGGATAGTCCAGGGAAAACCAGGATGAACTGGTCCCCCTAATTATGTGACTTAAAGCTTCTGAGTGCTTTATGTGCATTGAATCTTTATAATTTCCCTAATGAGAAAGATACTAATATTATTGTAATTTACCAAATGGAGAATGAGCATGCTGCCCAAAGTCACACAGTTCATTGATATAGAATTTGAAGACAGGACTCTCTTATTCTCACCACTGTGGTATTCTGCTATCATTGATAAATGGATTGTTCAAGGAAAGAAACTACCCAAGCCACACTTACCTGGGTTCGTACAGAGGAAGCAGTGGCATTTGTGAAATGATCACATGAATGTGAAGTCTGCAGGTTGAAACAGAGCAATGATAATACGCATTTTTCAAGATCTGCCATGCCATTTCAGTTTGTGCAAAGAGGCTTGAAGTGAAGGTAATGAATGGGAAAAGTTTGACACTTCAGATACGCATATGTATTACTCCAAAAACATGGCTACTTCGAACAACAGATAGGAAAGTCCTGCTGCTGGACAAAATCTTACAACCAAGGTGACAGGTTTTTAAGTCATGACATTAAAGCTATAACTTGGTAGCAATACAACCAGCAATCCCGTATCTTTCTAGTGCACTTTCCAAGATGAGCGTCCATACCTCAGTAACTCTCAAACCCCTTTCATTTCTCACTCAGCTGATGGAGCATCAAAGACCTGTTCC
>NW_021915577.1:0-1176 GCF_006229205.1 Suricata suricatta | reverse complement strand
GTTCTTTGCCGTGGTCGGGTAGCCCTGCCCTCGTGACCAGCAGCCTCCCAGCGGACCTGCAGGACCACGCCTTTTATTCCCAAGCCCGTACTGAATACCTGTAGGAATGGAAGGTTCCAACAAGGTTAAGACACAGCCTCCTTGGGGGGGGGCAGCTTCCTGACTCCACGGTGGTTATGGGATGCGAGGGCCAGTTTTTCCGAGGCTCAGCTCAAGCAGAGGCATTGGATATTTTCGTTTCTCTGGGGATTCAGATGAGTATCTCTGATGAGATTGGAGTGCATAAATCTTCTCCCATAGGAAAAGAACTTTGCCCTTTGTAATTGAAGAAAGCCTGCCTAAGCTTACTAATGACTGGGATTATCAAGGTCCATTGGTAATTCTTCAAGTTACCTGAGCGAGAAAAAAAACAGTGATTATAGAAGCCAAGACCCAGCCTACTCAAGCACACGTGGGTCATTCACTTTGACACTTTGCGTGATTCGGGCCTTTTTATTCCTGGCCAGATTCCCGTGGCGCTGTAACCAGATACCGCCCTCCCCGCCCCCCAGGCCAGGAGGTGGACCCGTCAGTGAGACAGAGATGGTCAGATTTCTGATTCAGAGAATTCCAAGATCTGATGTCAAAGAGGCCTCTTTCCTTTCGGTTTATTCTTCCCGCATCCTCATTTTTTTTTAATCCTAGCATCTCTTTGTGTTTTTAAATTCAGATGCACAAAGTGGCTAATCTTCTGGCTCCAGGAGATCGCCAAACGCCCTGCCTCATAGTCTCCCACTGTTCTGCTCTCACTGAGAGCAAGCACGGAAAGAACAGCGTTGGAACAGCCCATTGGGAAGATCTACGGTTGTCCAAACGACTTTCCTATTGCTCAAAATATTTTGGGACTCCTTTTAAATGTTTTTTTAAAATTTAGGGCCACTTGTGAGCTGCAAAGAGCAGAAGTACCAATGTCAGTGAACTTCCCACGGAATATTTGTGCAAGTCCCCAGCAGCAGCGTTCGCAGAGAAGAGGCACATAACAGATCCGACGAAAGCGTTTGCTGCCGTCAAAGTGAAATTCCCACAGCAGTCTCTGTCCGAGTCTCAGCAGCCAGTCGGTTTTGCTCTGACTGGTCCTTATGAAGGAAAAATCGGGTCAGTTTCAGGCTGCCTTGCTAGCATTCCAGGGATTGCTCC
>NW_021915576.1:0-1176 GCF_006229205.1 Suricata suricatta | reverse complement strand
TGTCTTGAACATTCTCAGTGATCATTCTGAGTTTCATTTACATAGTTATTTTAATATGTATGTGTGCCTGTGTCAAAATAGAGGAAGAAAACATACTACTGTCATAGTGGGATTTGTGATCAATTTTCTGTTTGTAATTATTAAAAATGGGAATGACCATTTCAGTTCAGGAAAAGCAACCAAGTTCAGACAGACAGAGAGTGTGAGCTAGAGAGAGAACCATGAAATATACACTGAGTTATTAGTAAGATTAATTATAAGAAAAGTAGGCTTTTGAAATTCAGTGATGGTACAATAAAAAAAATTTAAATGTGTTTAAATATTAAAAAAAGGAGAGGCTCAGTTGATTGAGCATCTCATTCTTGATTTCAGCTCAGGTCATGATCCCGGGGTTGTGGGATAGAGCCCCATGTCTAGCTCTGTGCCATGCATGGAGCCTGCTTAAGATTCTCTCTCCCTCTCTCTCTGCCTCTTTCCACTTGCACACACACTCTCTCTTTGTCTCTCAAAATAAATAAACATTTTTTTAAATTAAAAATAGAGGAAATAATAAAATACTTTCATCAAAGAATCTTTACAATAGAAGTATTTTGCAGAGGACAAGGGTTTCCAGTATTCTGAGTCTCCTCCACCTGGGCACATGCTAGGAATGTAATTTTTTCACCTGTGTGGTTGGATGTGGCACGTGTATGTTAAAGAAACAGCTTTACGTGCCCGCTGTCTCGTGTTCTGTCATGAGCTCGTCCATCAGCTGCTGCCATTAGAGGGGACACAGGAGAGGCTCAGGAAGGCAAAGCTGATATATACTCACAGATCCTGGAGAGACGGTCACTGAACTTTAAGAGGGACCACAAGGAGGGCATCAAGAGAGTGCATCAACCAAGCGGGTAAGGAGGTAAAAGAGAAAAGGGGAGGCAGGGAAAAGGGAAAGAGAGGGGACCTTTAGGCAAGTGCCTTTACTGGAGGTCAGGATGGCGTACTCCAGTGAAGGCGGAAATGTAACTGCATAGTTGATGTCACAGGGTCACAGGGTGAAAAGGGCTATTGCGTTGGGGGCCAGGCTTACATCACTTGCTCCTGGTCATCAGGGCAAGGTGCTTAGAGCCTGTTTGCAGAGATGTTGAAGCAGCAAGAAACCATGAAGCTTTCAATTTCACAATGCACAAACATGTCACA
>NW_021915575.1:0-1176 GCF_006229205.1 Suricata suricatta | reverse complement strand
GGCATCCTGAGGCAAGTGCACGTCCATGTGTGGCCAACTTGCTTTATAAACTTTTTCTTCTACACAATTGTATCCACTGTCCCAGAGCAATGTCCTGGTTTTTCGTGGTGCGGAAATTGGCATTGCAGTAAAGCTTATTGATTTTGGCGCTATTGGTGATGTCATCTTCATTTGGGGTGAGCCCAAGACACCCGAAAAGCCGCTCACTGGCTCCACTGGCCTCCTTCTAACCAGGTGGCACCTACTCCTGGCAGGTGGTTACAGGGGTTTGCCCAGTAGTTTGGAGAAAAGAACCTGAACAGCTTTGGGGCACCTCCCATATGCCTGGCATCTCCCTAAACAGAGTCGTACAAATTCTCGTGTTAACCCTCACCACCCTCCTCCGAAACAAGCCGGTATCATCGCCTTGGGGGGTCTAGATGAGGAAACAGAGGCTCAGCGAGGTTAAGTAAATGGCGGTGCCTGGACGTGAACCGCAGCCTGACTCCACAGCCCACACCTGGTGCTTCCCTGCGCCCCGAGCACCGGGGCTGGGAGTGCAGCTGCCGCTCGGCCGTGGTTCCTGTGGTAGTTGGTTGAGCAGTAAACTGCTCCTCTGACCTCGCCCATCCTGTGTGTCATTGTTGAGTGGGGCGCTCGGGACCCTGGGCCCACCGCGGAGAAGGCAGTTCCTCGGGATCATGGTCACCTGTAAAGTGTGTGGGTGCAGTGGGGTGCGTTCAGTAACTGCTCTTGTCGACATCCTCAGCAATGATATTTGCAAAGAGCCAGAGGTTTAGCCCCTTGGTACTCATAAGATGCGCCTTTCTTGAGCGTTTTCGGCAAACTACCGGGAGATGCAAGGAACTTTGTTTCTGGCAAACAGTAACTGTCTTTGCTTATATCTTCTTCATTTGCTGACACATAAACCAGCTGAAGAAGCCGGCATCGGAGACACCCCCAACCTGGAAGACCAAGCCGCTGAACATGTGACTCAAGGTCAGTGGCTAGAATCACCTCCCACAACTTGGGGGTCAGGAGGAGGGAGATGGCAACATTCAGATGGGCTCTACCCTGAACAGAAAATTTGCACCGGGGCCCTGATTCACGGGGTCCAGGAGGTTCTTATGGAAGATGGGCTAATCAGACATAGAAAGAGCTCTAGACACACACACACACACACACACACACACACAC
>NW_021915574.1:0-1176 GCF_006229205.1 Suricata suricatta | reverse complement strand
AGTAAAATTACAATTATTACGCAGACCCAGGAATAAAAGCCAGGGTAGCGCCTGTAATCGGGAACAATTCTGCTGCAAGACCGTTATCAGCACTTCTTCCTTCCCTGCACTCTGCGACTCCAACCAAGGCGTTTCCCCCTCTCCTGGTTACCCCGTTTCTGTGCCGTGCCCGTACACGGTACAATAAAACTCCTGATCTGTGATATTAAATAGGTCATAAAAATGTCAGCAAGAATAACTTATTTTTCAAACTGTCATTAAAAATGATATACAATTAAGGCAGACTATAAAAATGATTAAAATCACGACCGTCTATAAATTCAAGAGGGCTTGTGTTTTTGCTATTGTGTGCAAAACGGTAATGGCCAGACGTACATTCCTGGGGGACGTGGGTTCAGGAGGGGACAGGCCGGAAGCATCCTTGGAGGTTTTGCATAAACCGTATTTGTCTTCTAACAAGATGATAAAGAGCCCGCGGAGCTCTTGGGAGGGGTCCCATCTGCAAAAGGACGGAGCCTTCTGGCCGCAGGGGTTGGAGCCCCGGCTTTGCGCCGCTGGAGGACGCTCCCTTCAGCCCACCTGCGTGTAACGGAAGTTCGGTTGTCGGGGACTGTTGGGGGTACGGAAACAGGGACCGTGCAATCAGGCCCGAGGAGACTGAGGTCAGTGCCCAGGCTCTGCCCCTCCTCGGCTAGCCGCTGCCTTCTGTGGACCGCGTTCCCGTCGTGACCCGAGGGATGTGTCTGCAGCGACAGTGTCGCTTTGCTTTACTTGGACCCATGTGAGGTCTGGGGCCTGTCTGCCCATGAAAGTGGCCCCTAGGCCGTGTTCCCCGGGCTCCCGGTCCCTGGCTTCTGGCGGGTGTGACCCCTCAAGGCTCTTGAGGTGACAGCTGCATGGGAGAAGGGAGAACTCGGATATTCCTCCCCGAGCTCCCTGCCTCTCGTGCAGCCTCTCTGCCAGCTGCCGAGCGGCCTCTGTGCCCGGCGTCCTCGGGGTGGCCCGTGTGGTGCTGGCTTCTGTCACGTGGTTCATGCATGCTGGGCACAGCCTTTTCCTTGAGCCTCCAGCACAGGAGGGGCTTCTGGGCTTTTCCTTTCCTGGCCAATCAGCTCTGCAGGTTACGTCTCTCCAGCTCGCATCCCTGCCTGGCTTCTGCCTGTTGACGGAGCCCTG
>NW_021915573.1:0-1176 GCF_006229205.1 Suricata suricatta | reverse complement strand
GCCAAAATCATCTGAAGGCTCAACAGGGGCTGGGGAATCCACTTTCAAGATGGCTTTTTCACTTGGCTGGCTGCTGGTGCCGGCTATTGCAAGAGGACTCCATTCCTGCTGTAAAGGCCTTTCCATACAGCTGCTTGGGTGTTCTCAGCATGTAGGTTGTCCTACCCCAGGCAGAGTGATCCAAGAGAGCAAGGTGGATGCAACAGTGCTTTTTATGACCTTGGCTATGTGAAACCACATGCTATCAATCTGCCCATTCTATTTTTACAAGAAATTTGCTAGGCCCAGCTCTCACTCAGTGTGAGGAACATTAATTTTTACGTTTTGAAGGAGGAGGTGCAAAAAACTTTATAGATGTATTTTTAAATTTTCTGTGTTAGTCAGATTCAAGATGGACCTCAAAGAGCCTCACGTTCTGGTAGTCACACCCTTGTGTCCATCTGTCCTCTACTCCATTACAGTTGTTCTCTTTGACCAATGGTCTATGGAGAAGTGGTGGTGTGGCCCTTCTAAAATTCAGCTATAAAAAGCCGTGTGTCTTTCACTCTCCTGCTTTGTCCCTGCCCCCCTTGCTCTGGAGGAAGTGGGCAGGGATACTCTGAGCAGCCTTGAGGGTGGTCCATGAACTAGAGCCGGCAGCTACCAGCCAGCAAGGAAGGGGGGCCAGCCAACAATCATATGAGCAAGTTGGAACAGGATCGAGCCTTCCCAGAGCCTTCAGGTGACAGTTTTCACCCTTATGAGACCTCTCTCGAGACCTTGAGCCAGAACCATTCAGCTAAGCTGCTCCTGGACTCCTGACCTGTAGAACCTTCGTGAGATAATGTTTGTTGCTTGAAGTTGCTGACATTTTGGGGTAGTTTTTTAACCCAGCAATAGATAACTAATATATTACCATACATGTAGCAGTATTTTTTCCCCAGAAGGAATAAAGGTTTGTGTGTGTGTATGTGTGGTGAGAGCGTGTGTGTGAGTGTGTGTGTGTGTGTGTGTGTGTGTGTGCGCCTTGAAAACAGAATGCAAGGATGAAATATAGTTCTACTTAACTCAGCAAAGGCAGGCATGACTATCTTTCAGCTCTCAGAGAGTATTCTGATATTTTACTGACTGCCTAGAAATTCTCAACTAAATTTTAAGTTGAAATTATTCCTTTTTAAGGCTGGAAGCTGCTGTTGA
>NW_021915572.1:0-1176 GCF_006229205.1 Suricata suricatta | reverse complement strand
GGAATAACTGAAAGGTCAGTACCTGGAAGCTAAGTTTTTCCCTTAGAGTGTGAGTCACCTTTGAAAATGATTTTATTTTCTCAGGATAATCAATTTCAGGATGTTCTTTACTTCGAACACCCACAGGCATAAACCACTAATTCAAAGTTTGACAAAAGTTTTCAGTGATTGTTAAAAAAAAAAAAAAAAGGCGACGGGGTGGGGGGGCGGAATCCTTGCAAGGGAATTGGCAAAGAGCTTTGGAAAGGGCTTTAGGGCAAGCAGGCTGGGAGCGTGCAGATCTGAAAACTACTGAAAGAGGAATCTGGGACTAGATGTTTAAAAGGCAGACTCCTCCATGGTTTAATAGTAAAGGTCAGAACGCAAGTTGCTGCCATTCCATCTTACCCGTCCTTGGAACGTCTGAACCAACATAAGATTTTTCTTGAGCAACTAAGTAATGATTCTTAGTGGAAGAATCTGCTTTTGAAAACTAAAATTTAAGAGACGGTATAATTTCATGTGAGCTTCCGCTCCCAACCCCCTGGGCAGCGAGGGGCCGTGGCCCGCCTGCGCGACCTACATTTGCTCCGTCCTGTCAAGGCTGGAAGGGATCAGTCAGCGTGCGCCCTCCTCGTAAAACACTATTTCTGAGTGGCCGGGCCGCCAGGCTCCCGGCGGCAGCGGTGCCAGGCTGCTGGAGCTCGTGGCAGCTTGCGGGCGCTAGCCTCTCCGGCTCACCCTTTCACCCTTCCTTCACCCTGATCCGCCACGCCGATAGCGTGTTTTTTCCACCCACTCCTGAGGCTGTGCCGGCGAGGCTGGGAATTGCAGGGCCTCCCCGTTTTGGCGAGCCCTGGAATTCGAGTCCTCCCCGCCCCTGGCACGGCGCTGGGGGCTCGAAAGAGGCTGGGGGTCGGTTCCAGACACTCTGATTAGAGACGCAGCCTGTTAAGTCTGAACCAGTCCTTCACTTCTCCCAGCCCCACCGCCTCTGGTCCCGGAGACACCGGCAGCTGGCCGTGCCGTGGCCTGGCGCGGATCCAGAGCGCTCCACCGCCGAGCGAGCGCCGGGCCGGGCCTCTCGGGGCATCCCCGCGGCCGGGGGCGGAAGGCCGGCCCGGTGGCAGGAAGGGTCCGCAGAGCCTGAGCTCCACCCCTCCGGCCGCCCCGCTCCAGGGCCGGCACGGTGAGTGG
>NW_021915571.1:0-1176 GCF_006229205.1 Suricata suricatta | reverse complement strand
TTTGGGCTTTGGCAAACCAGTTGGGAAGTTTGGCATTTGACAGAGGACTTGGCATGAACGGAAGCTGACAAAAGAGAGAGGCTACACTGGAGACAGCTGGGAGGTGAGTGGGAGATGGGAAGGGGAAGGAAGTGCAGGCAACAAATTCAAGGTCAGTAAAGTCAGATACCTTGTTGAGGATACCTGACTACACAGGGGGCAATGAAGAACCACAGAAGGGTTTTCAGAAGGAGAGAAGTTTGTCTGGAATGGGGGAAAGTGAGCCAGAGATGCCCTTAAGAAACACACTTGTTGGGGGTATGGGTGGCTCAGTCAGTTAAGTGTCTGACCTCAGCTCAGGTCATGATCTCATGGCTCATGAGTTCAAGCCCTGCACTGGGATCTGTGCTAACAGCTCAGAGTGTGGAGCCTGCTTCATATTCTGTGTCTCCCTCTGTCTCTACCCCTTCCCCACTCACTCTGTTTCTTTTTCTCTCTCAAAAATAAGTAAACATTAAGAAAACAAACAAAAAAAAAGGAATCCACTTGTAGGTGTCATAGGTCTGGAGCACAAAGAAGATTCTGACCCCAAACCCAGTTTTTCAATTTCAAGCTGATGCTAGGAAACACTGATATTCTTTCAAAACATTCCTTTTTGTCTACAGTAGCCCGAGTTGATTTCTGCTGGTTGCAATGGAAGAACCTGAACTAATATGATAGTATACAAGTAATAGTGAAGGTGGCATTAATTCACACAAGACACACAGTCAGTTTAATTTACTGAATAAAAACAGAGCAAAATGGCTAGAGTTTACCAATCCTGCATCCCTGTTGGGAGTATGTTGAGCTGCGTGACCTTTGTGTCCAGTTGAATGATTATACATTCATGTTCTTCAGGGAAAAAATGAAATGTAGAATATTCTCCTTAAAATGGATTATATTCATTGTCATTATGAATACAAGTTGTAAAAAATACAGATTATGTAGAAAAAAATTACAGTGTTAACACTCTGCATGAACTTTATTAAAGAAATATCCATTATTACATATCAAGTCATGTATATTAGACATAAAGTTAAAAAGCAATCAAAATTTTTGTCTCATTTTTATAAGCATTAAGGATTTTTTTCCTGAGTACCTTAGAATCTAATTTTTAATGTTAATATTGAAAGTTTTACATTAGTTAACATTTGATAA
>NW_021915570.1:0-1176 GCF_006229205.1 Suricata suricatta | reverse complement strand
ACTGATTGGACAATGGTCAATGTACATAATATTAACTACAGAAAAGACTCCAAGTAGTTTAGGGGAACTGAGAAATAATACAATATATGAACTTTTCAGATTAACTTTTTTCACAAAGCATAATTTTCTGGTGACTCATTCAGGCTGTTTAGTGTGTCCGTTGACATCCTTTTCTGAAAAAACATTAAAAAATTTTTTTAATGTTTATTTTTGAGAGGCAGAGAGGGAGACGGAACATGAGCAGGGGAGGAGCAGAGAGAGAGGGAGAGACAGAATCCGAAACAGGCTCCAGGCTCTGAGCTGCCAGCACAGCAGCGGGCAGAGCTCAAACTCGTGAACCACAAGATCATGACCTGAGCTGAAGTCAGATGCTTAATTGACCATACCCGTGATCTAAAGCAGTGAGAATGGCATTTGACCTCTATGATCTTCCTTTCCTGGACCTGCAACTTCAGTCTTACCACGAGGAAGCATCATTTAAACCCCATCTGAGGGAAATTCTGCAAAAATACCTGACTTTCAAGGTCATCAGAGACAAGGGAAGTCTGAGAAATTGTGAAAAAAGGAGCCTACTGAGATATGACAAGTAAATGTAACCTGGCATTTTGGATGGGATCCTGGAGCAGAAAAAAAGACATTAGGTAAAAACTAAAGAAGTCTAAATAAACTGTGAACTTTAGTTCTTAATGTATCAATATTGTGTCATCCTTTGCAACAAATGTACCATACTAATGTAAGATGTTAACAATTGGAGGCACTGAGTGTGGGGTAAATGGAACTCTCTGTACTATCTTTGCAACTCTTCTGTAAATGTAAAGAATCCTAAAATAAAATGTTTATTTTAAAAATAGATACTAGAGTTAAAAAGGAATTCATCTGGCCCATAACCCATTTTGTTTGAATTATGTAAATACTACCTATAAGGCTATTTTCTTTGCACTGTGAGGGCTCAAGACTTATAAGGATCTTACCACTATTGTTTACGGAGAAGAGACTCTTGAATTACATTCCCAAGAGTATAAAAGAACACCACAGGGAAACAAGATGCACCTTGCAGAAATCAAGCTATTTTTACTGGAATTCATCTATCCCATCATGGAGGAATTCACACTTACTTGAACACATTAGACATATGCCTTGTTCCATTTTTTCTTTTAAATTTGTGTGTTGGGATTT
>NW_021915569.1:0-1176 GCF_006229205.1 Suricata suricatta | reverse complement strand
GCCGGTGGTGTGGAGCCTGCTTGGGGTTCTCTCTGTCTCCCTCTCTTTCTGCCCCTCCCCCACTCACACTGTTTCTGTCTCTCTCAAAATATATAAACTTAAAAAAAAAGATATTTGAAGAAGCATAATCCTATATGTGCTTTCTTTGGATCTGTGGTCTTCCATTCACGACTTACGCTCTCTTCCCTTATAGGATGTCCCAGTGGTATGAGCTTCAGCAGCTTGACTCCAAATTCCTGGAGCAGGTGCACCAGCTCTATGATGACAGTTTTCCCATGGAAATCAGACAGTACCTGGCACAGTGGCTAGAAAAGCAAGACTGGTAAGAAAAGCCCACTTGAAGTTTTTCTATGCTTTTAAAATAATTTGTTGATTAAGTGACTTGGAACAACATTGACTAAAAGATGAATCATATTGTGGTCATTGGGACTGTCTGTTGCAGAAAAATGTATTGGTTTAAGAAATGGCCTGTGTCTCTACAAAGCTAAATGCATTAGTCATTAAGTATTTTCATGCAGTTTTGTTCATTTAATTATGATGCATACTTCGAAGTGCTTTGGACAAGTTAGGTAATGGTGACACCAGTTATTTTCCATATTAGGATCCAAGCTATAGGAAGAAGTTAAAAGAAATAATTCTAGCCCAATTACAGTAAAACACTGATTAGAAATAGGAAGAAAGTAATAAAATTAGGGGAATATCTCTAAAAACTGATATATGTTCTATTTTAAAATTTTACTATTAGTTGATTGCAAAAATTTTAAATGTTTTAAAAGTATTCACCATATGAAGTGAAGGCCCCTTTTGTTTTTTCCCTTCCAGAGCTTGGCATTAAGAGTTTCGTGCACAATCTGGAGTTCTAGAATTTTTCAAGCTAATTGTGCATCATAAGTATATTGTATAGGGGTGCCTGGGTGGTTCATTTGGTTAAGTGTCTGACTCGACTTTGCTCGAGTCATGATCTCATGATGTGAGATGGAGCCCCACATCAGACTCCACACTGGGCATGGAGCATGCTTGCGATTCTTTCTTCTCTTGCCCCTCTCCCTGCTCATGCTTTATTTCTCTCCCTCAAAAAAAGAAGAAAAATTAGGAGCATCTGAGTGGCTCAGTCAGTTAAGCATCTGACTTCAGCTTAGGGCATGATCTCATAGTTTGTGAGTTCAAGCCCCTCGT
>NW_021915568.1:0-1176 GCF_006229205.1 Suricata suricatta | reverse complement strand
AGCTAAAAGCTCAAAGAGGCTATTTTGGGGAAGTAGTTTACTTAGTAGGAAAATGTCTCCAAAGAGGAAGATGTCTGGAGAGAGAGGCACATGAGGGAGCAGGATGCTGTCTCTTTTATTACCTGGTCCCATGGAGTTAGCCTGATCCCTGATGCAGACAGGACTGCAGGAAGAATGTTAGGGATCCGTTTTCGCTGGCACAGAGGCATCTATCATGTGGCTTAGAAACCAGGGTGATGAAGCAGCAACATGTTAGGGAAGAGCATCATTTTTCTGTCAATACTGTAAGCATTTTGCTCCACTGTCTTCTTACTTTGCATGGCTTCTGAGAAGTCAGATGTCATACTTACCTTTGTTCTTCTGCAAGTAAGGTGTTTTTCCCTCTTTTCAAGAATTTTTTCTTTATCTTTAATTTTATGTAATTTAAAAATGATATTGGTAAGGTATAGATTTTTTTTTTGGCATTTATCCTGTTTGGCATTCCCGAAGCTTCCTGGACCTGTGGTCTGGCATCTGACATTAATTTGGGGGAAATCCTCAGTCTTTATTGTTTCAAATATTTATGTTTCTTTTTTTTCTTTCTTCTCCTTCTGGTAGTTCCATTACATTTTCTTTACACACATTTTGTGGTTGTTCCACAGTCCTTGGATATTCTAGTTTTCTCAGTCTTTGTTCTCTTCACTTAAAATTTTTTTTTTGTTAATGTTTATTTATTTTTGAGACAGACAGAGAGATAGAGTGGGAACAAGAGGGGTAACAGAGAGAGAGGGAGGGACAGAATCTGAAACAGGCTCCAGACTCTGAGCTGTCAGCACAAATCCATGAACAGCGAGATCATGCCTGAGCCGAAGTCGGACGCTTAACTGACTGAGCCACCCAGGTGCCCCTCACTTTTTGGTTTTTGACGATTCAGTTGTCATATCCTCAAGCTCAGAGATTCTTTCCTTAGCTCTATGTAGCCTTTAATAAACCCATTAAAGGCATTCTTAATTTTTGTTTAAGTGCTTTTTATCTCAAGTATTTTTGGTTCTTTCTTCAGATTTCCATTTCTATGCTTACATCACCCATCTGTTCTTGTATGATTTCTACTTTATCCATTAGAGTCCAAGCATATTAATAGTTGCTTTAAATCCCTTGTCTGATAATTCCAATATTCCTACCATGTCTGGTTCTGAT
>NW_021915567.1:0-2326 GCF_006229205.1 Suricata suricatta | reverse complement strand
TCCAGAGAAAGCTCCCAGATGGCTAAGAGACACATTGAAAGATGCTCCACATTGTCCATCATCAGGGAATTACAGATCAAACCCACAATGAGCTACCACCTCACACCTGGTGGCTAAAATGAACAACTCCAGGAACCACAGGTGTTAGCAAGGACATGGATAAAGAGAAACCCTTTTGCAACGCTGGTGAGAGAGCAAACTGGGGCAGCCCCTCTGGAAAACATTATGGGGGATCCTCAACTGATGAAAAATAGTATGACTTTATGACCCAGTAATATCACCACTAGGTATTCACCCAAAGGATACAAAAATCCTGATTTGAAGGGGCACCTGCACCCCAATGATTATAGCAGTTCTATCAAGAATAGTCAAATTTTGGAAAGAGCCTGAATGTTCATCAACTGCTGAGTAGACAAAGAAGATGTGGTATAGATATACAATGGAATATTATTTGGTGATCACAAAGAATGGAATCCTGCTTATTGCAATAAGCTGAGCTAGAGTGCATTTTACTAAGTGTGATACGTCAGTAGAGAAAGACAAACATAGGATTTCACTCATGTGTGGAATTTAAGAAACAAAACAGATTAACATAGGGGAAGGGAAGGAAATATAAAATAGAAACAGAGAGGGAGGCAAACCTTAAGACACTTAATTACAGAGAAACAACTTAGGGTTATTGGAGGGGAGGTGGGGGGGAATAATCTAAGAGGTCGATGGAGATTAAGGAGATGAGCACAAAGTGTCATATGTATGTGATGAATCCCTGGGGATTAGTCCTGAATCCAATACTTGAGAGTATATGAAGTAACTTGAATTTATTTACTTTTATAAGCTTATTCATCTATTTTGAGATTTAGTGAGCAGGGGAGGAATGGAGAGACAGACGTACCAGAGAGAGGAGAGAGAAAGTGAAGGAATACAAGCAGACTCCCTGGTGTCAGCACAGAGTCCAAAGCCAGACTCAAACTCACAACCCCTGAGTAAAACCAAGAGTCAGATGCTTAACCAACTGAACCACTGAGGCACGCCCACTAACTTGAATTTAAAGAAATAAATTAAAAACAGAAATACGGTCAAAAATATACCAAAACATATGTATGCACCCTGAGCATTTATTGCAGCATTCTTTATAAAAACTATGAAGTGGAACGAATCCAGTGACCATCAATCGATGAATGGAGAAAGCACAAGTGGTATACACACCCCATGGACTATTACTCAGCCATAAAAATGGAGGAGTTGTTTTCTGTCCTCATCATTGCCTAAGTCTTCATCTTGTAGAACATTGTGTGTGAGGTATATGAAGGTGGAGAAACTATCCTTACGTAAGCACAGAGAGAGTAATATTCTCTATAAATTAGCAGTATATTCGTTTTCTTAGTGTTTTACAACTTTGTGTTCAAACACTTATATTACAACGCCGAATTCCTCTCACTTTGAATGAAACTACATTTCAGCCTCTCATCAGAAGTAGGTACTTGTATTTTCTAAAATGATTTTTATTTATTTTTGACAAGTGGTTTTAGGAAAATGTAATCATATTTCGAATACTGCATTGTGACTATGACTGTCATATTGTATACCATTAACAATTTTAGAATGAGCCACTCACTAGTGTATAGGCTAGTCTACCTTGAAGCAACTGCATTGATTGTACTAGGCTACCTTAAAGCAACTATAATGCCCAATCTTCGTTATCAAAGCATGAAAACTGATACCTCTCAGTAACTAGAAATATCTGAGACGCCTGGGTCGCTGAGTCAGTTAAGCGTCAGACTTCAGCTGAGGTCATGATCTATGGTTCATGGATCAGAGCCCTGCGTTTGGCTCTGTGCTGAGAGGTCAGAGTCTGGAGCTTGCTTTGGATTTCGTGTCCCCCTCTAACTCTGCCTCCCCTCCACTGAAAAATTAAGAAACACTGAAAACAAGTCTCTCTCTCAAAATAAATAAACTTTTAAAAATAAGTCTCTCTGTCAAAAATGAATATACATCCTTATACATAAATAAATATGAATTTCTTTTTCCTGTAAAAACACAGATGAGGTTTACATTCTTTGAAGAAACAGGAGGGCTGCTGGAGGTCCTGCTGGGTACATTTTAAACCTAATGACCTTCACGGGGCACGGGTGCAAATCCACATGTAGGGTTTGGTGCTTCCTTTTTAAGAATGTCTCCTGGAAGGTTCCTTTTTGCATGAGTGTGATTCAGATCACTGCTGTAGGGGAAAGAAGTAGGGATTTCTAGATGTTGAGATAAAAATCCTCATGATGTTTCATATCTTCTGCTTTAGTGTCCCCTTCTTAAGCGACCATCATTCTTTACT
>NW_021915566.1:0-1176 GCF_006229205.1 Suricata suricatta | reverse complement strand
GGGGGGAGTGGGGGCGGTGGGGCTGTCCTTTGCTCTGAACTGGAAGGCAGTCAACACAGGCTTGTCCTAAGCTTCTAGAAACTCTCTTGACTGTAAAGAACCAGCTGAGAGGGTCAGGCAAGGCCGGCCCTGTCTACAAATGGACGGTAGGTTAGGCGGGCAGTCAAGCGACAGCTAAGCTAAGGCTTCAGTGATGGAAAGGAGCCAGGAAAGCAAAAATATAGGAGGCAAGCTTTGTGTGGGCGAGAAACAGCAAGTGCAAAGGCCCTGAGGAAGGAAGGGCTTGGGGTGCCCAGGGTGTGGTTGGAGCAGAAAGGAGAGCCACTCAGGAAGCTAAGCTCACACACACGGACAGGGTGCCCTTGCTCAGAGCTCTGAGCGGGGAAGTGAAGATGGTGAGGACTCTAGGGTCCTCTGGGGCACTCTCTGTTCTCACCGTGAGCCTGGGTCCACCTAGGACGCCAGTAGACGAACTGACCCAACAGCCAGCGAGACTGACCTCCTGTCACCCATACACACCACTGAGGGAGGCTTAAACCTTCCCTGGGATTCCCGCCATGCGCCCTAAACACTTTAAGCCATTATCCACATACCACGTATAGCTTATTGTCTTCTCGACAGAGAAGGCTGAGCCAGGACCCCAGCCCATCCCTTCCACCATTCTGCTTTTCTCCATGGTTTACTCAGACTAGTCTTCTTCAACTGGGGCTGATTTCCCACCTGTTTGGAGGCATTTGGGGTCGGCACGAAGGTTGGGGGGCTGCTACCAGCATCTGATGGGTAGGGGCAGAATGCTGTTAGCCTCCTACGCTGCGCAGGACAACCTTCTAATGACAGAGAACATCCCAAATGTCCATAGACAGAGAAAAAGGAAGACAAGCCCGGGCAGATCCCTGGAGATTTTGTTCTAGGAGGAAAAATGACCCCGAAGAAAGCTGGCTCAGCTCCTTTCAAAATTAAATACCTCCCTTTTTTGTCATACACTGAAAAACGAGTGAGTTTTTATTCCTTTCTGTGGGGCGGCTTTTCTGGCTGTTTGGCCGACTCTCTGGCAGGGGCCTGATGCATCATGGGCCGCTCACTGTGGCTTGCTGCTTTTCAGGAAGAGAAGCCCCAGAAAGGACCAGAGCCATACACGTGGGCAGGCCGACCACCCTCAGAGCTCCCAGAAGCTGG
>NW_021915565.1:0-1176 GCF_006229205.1 Suricata suricatta | reverse complement strand
ATTGTCTCCTGTGCTGCCAAGCGGTCTGAGAACATTATTCAGGAAAAGGAGGATGGAAACAGGTTTAATGAACATGCAGGAAGGTTATGATTTTGTGTTGGGACAAGAGAAGGGACTTGTCACGCAGCACCCACAGGTAAGAGGAGGGGACGGGAATTTTCCCCGGCGCCCAGCGGGGCAAACCAGCCAGCTTCCTCTGCACAAATTCGAGCCTTGTCAACACCCAGACCCCAGGGCACCCTGCGCACATCATTCAGGACGTGAGCAGTGTCTCCAGCCAGAAAGCAGGTGCGTCTTGCCTTTCCGGGGGAAATGGCAAATCAGCCTGGGGACCCAAGCTTCTGTCCTGTCCCCGTTGCTCACTTTGGTTCCGCAGAACGAGGCTGTGGCTGGCCACCAGGAGGTCACCTGGCTGGGTGGGGCCGGCCTTGCTCCGCCCTTCTCTCTGGGTGGGAAGCCTCCTGCCCTCAACCTGGGGGTGGGGACGGGCACCTGCAACGACCTGTCAGCCCTCAGTCAGGAGACAGGTGTGACCAGACAGCAGCCAGGCAAATGGGAGGGCCCAGAGCGTGTGGCCACAGGGACACAGACGGAAGGAGGGGCCAGGCTTCCCTAGTGACAGATGTCGCTGCCACCATTTCTTCTGAATTGAAGGAACCTATTTGTCCGACTGATTCACCCGGCAGAGCCGCAGCTCATGGGTTCTGAGGGGCCCCTCTTGTCTGGTGCACGTGGACACAGCCAGTGACAGGATCCGGGAATACATTTCCCCAACCAGAGGTCTCTCTCCCCAAACTCTAGTCCACAATTATTCTTTTATTAATGGGCTTCTTTACTTTGGAGTTGAGAGACTGTAATCTATTTAAAAACTCACATGAACTCCTGTACAAAATGTCCTCACCCTGTAACGTCCCAGAGGTCATGAGCAGAAGTACCTCGGGTGCGGGGAGTGATGTTACAGGTGAAGGGAGGAACCTAGGCCTGAGCTCTCCACCAGCCAACACCATGCCCTGAGGGCACCGCGGGCTGCTGGGTGCCCTGCAGGACAGTGGCCTGAGGGGTCCGGTCCCTTGTCCAGAGGCAGTGCTGTAATATCAGTGTGCCCTCCTGAGTCCCTCCATCTGCCTGGCAAGGCGTGGGGATGCGGGGGCTCCATCGACAAGCCCGTCGGTACTG
>NW_021915564.1:0-1176 GCF_006229205.1 Suricata suricatta | reverse complement strand
ATCGTCAATTACCATTTATACCAAAAGATTGCTTCGTATTTTCCAAAAGTTACGGAAAAATGAAACTCTTAAAGGAGGTGAATAGACTAGTGGGGAAATCACACAGCCAAGCATTACTATGGATCATGTGGGAAAACCACTGTTGACATAACTTTGGATCAGAGGTATACCCGAGATTATGGTTCTGAACAAAAGTGGTGGCACAGATTAATCCCACTTCCCAGGTGACCCTGCAGAAGTCATCTGACACTTGGGATCCCTGACCTGAAGGAGTTTTGGAGAATCAAGTGTGACAATGGACCAAAAGTTCTCCATGCATCATAATAACTGTATGTCTACCAAGGATCATTGAAGGGTCATGGCTATCTCTTATTTCTTGTCACCAGAGGTGACCTCACTCAGAAAAATGGATTTTTGTTCAGAAAACAGGAAACCAAACAGACACTGAGGCATGTGCTCGTGCCTCTGGAGGGAATGCTGTCAGCTTGGTACAGGCCACCAGAGAGCTAATGGACACTAGGAGTGCCAGGATGCAGGGTGGGCCTCAGGCCAGAATGTGGAGCCCTGCAGGAATCATGACAGTTTCCATAGAAAAGCTTCCTAAACTAGAGATGCCACAGCTCTGAGCGGGAACAGTTGCAGTGGGTAGGCTGACACTGACCCAGACTCAGCCGCAGCAGGACCATGCTGAGGGCGCAGGGCCCCTGTAGAAGGCAAGGCTGAGAAGAAAGCAGCAAGATTTGTATCAGGACTCCAGGCGTTCTCTGGAGCTTTGGGGGTTCCTGGTGACTCATCTAGCCACAAATTACTTAGACCCTTGGACACTGTGTTTCTCTGCTTACAGTAGAGACAGCATTGGCCATCTTGGCAATGGGAATTCCTAGGGTTAGAAAAAAAGCGAAAGGCGCCCAGGGCCCCGCTGGGTGCGGGTGGCGTGGAAAGGGTGCCCACTGGAAAGGTGAGAGAATGTGGTGAGGCTGGCGAGGGAGAGCGTAAGCGGCCATTGTGACGTGCTCCAGCACCGCCTACGTGGGGTCCGTGGGGTCTGGCGCGGGGTCGGTGGACTCCCAGAACATCAGCCGGATGCTTTTTAGGGAGGAAGTGGAGCGTGCACCTTGCCCAACCCCGTGGACCAAATCAGACCACAGTGATTTTGTGCAAAACTTACCGATGTTT
>NW_021915563.1:0-1176 GCF_006229205.1 Suricata suricatta | reverse complement strand
TCCTCCTCTTCTCGTTTGTCCTTCCCCAAATGCCCTATCAATAGTCCAGCATATCTTTAATATCCCCTCCTGTGTCCTTGGCCATACACAATGTAGCATCTGCAGCAAATGTCTTGTAAGAGAATTTCACACGATGCATGTTATGTTCCAGATTAGACTCCGCTAATTATCCAACAGTCTCAGAAAAGATAATAAAGCATAATTCTCAATGCCTATGATATTTTACAGCATATGTGTATATATAGTCACATATAATCTTAATAAATACTACTAAAATTCAATTTATGTTTAAACTATCATTCTCACCTTTCCACAGTAAAATGAAGCGCTAGGACTGTCCACACAACTGTAAACCAAAATGCTGGATAAAATAAGCAAAACTACTTAGGGGAGTCAAAGCAGTCACCACACAAGGGTCTGCAGGGGGGATGCTGAGTCTAAGCAGAAACAAAGGTAATTAAGTGAAGATCTGAAAGTGCTCTTGCCCTGATTCTTATCGATGCATTTTGTAACCTCCGAGTGCTCTGGAAAAGGCCCTGCGGTCCCTTTCTTTACCTCAGGGAACTGCTGGACGCTGTGGAGGAACGTGGGTGTCCGGATGTAGAAGTGCATTTTGCCAGAGAGTTTACAAGAGCCCTTTCCAGGAAGGTCAGGGTCAATGTATGCGGTTCCTTCCCACATAAAGGGTGCTGTGAACTTAACTTCTTGAAGGCGACTGGCATTTGGTGTGGATCGGTGTTCACGGTTTAGGAGGCCAAACAGTAGTAGGCAGGTCACAGCATTTGCAAAAGTTAGCCAGTGTCACCTGCTGAGACCTGGGATCCGACCAGGGACCTTTAGATCTTCAATCTAATGCTCTCCCAACGGAGCTATCTCGGCAAGCCCTGGCACTGTCTTTTGTCAATTACTCCCTAAATAAGCTTTTCTGAACAGCATATTTGTCTTTTAGGAGGCTACATTTCAGGAAAGAAAGTACATTTTTTGTATCGTTTTCTAAAAATGTTACATTTTTCCCATTTCGAAAATAATCATACCAACATAACAATCAGACCATGCGGTCACTATATTGTACCCCTGAAACTAATACAACACTGTACGTTAACTATACAAAGAAAAAGTTAACAAATTTACACAACGTGTGACCATATTCAAGTTTTCCTTAGTATCATAGGAAGA
>NW_021915562.1:0-1177 GCF_006229205.1 Suricata suricatta | reverse complement strand
TTCTAAGTTGTCCAGTTTGTTGGCATATAATTTTTCATAGCATTCCCTGATAATTGCTTGTATTTCCTAGGAACTGGTTGTAATAGATCCATTTTCGTTTGTGATTTTGTCTATTTGGGTGTTCTCTCTTTTCTTTTTCAGAAATCTGGTTAGACATTTTTCAATTTTGTTTTTTCAAAAAATCATCCCTTGGTTTCATTCATCTGCTCAATTGCTTTTTTTTTTTTTTTTTGGATTCTATATTGATTATTTTTGCCCTGATCTTTATTATTTCTCTGTTTCTGCTGGGTTTGAGGTGCTCTTGCTGCTCTCCTTCTAGTTTCTTTAGGTGAACTGTTAGATTTTTGTATTTGCACTTTTTCTGGTTTATTGAAATAGGCCTGGATTGCAATAAACTTTCCTCTTAGGACTGCCTTTGCTGTATCCCAAAGAGTTTGGATTGTTGTATTTTCATTTTCATTTGTTTTCATGTTTTTTTAATTTATTCTGTAATTGCCTGATTGGCCCATTCATTCTTTAGTAGGGTGTTCTTTAACCTCCATGTGCTTGGAGGCTGTCCAGACTTTTTCCTCTGATTGATTTCAAGTTTCATAGCATTGTGATCTGAAAGAGTGCATGGTATGATCTCAATTTGCTTACATTATGGAAGGCTGCTTTATGACCCAGTATGTGCACTCTATTGGAGAATGTACCAGGCACACTTGAGGAGAAAGTGAATTCCATAGCCTCAGGATGTAGAATTTTAAATATATCTGTCAAATCCATCTGGTTCAACGTGCTGTTCAGTTCCATTGTTTCTTTAGTGATTTTCTGTCTAGTTGATCTATCCATTGCTGTATGTGGAGTGAGTATTAAAATCCTCTGCAGTTAGCAAATTCTTATCAATTTCTGTTTGTGATTAAATGCTTTATGTATTTGGGTGCTTCTGAATTTGGTGTGTAGATGTTTATAATTGTTAGGTCTTCCTGATAGATAGATCCTGTAATTATGGTATAATGCCCTTCTTCATCTCTTGTTCCTGCCTTTCCTTTAAAGTCCAGTGTGTCCGAAATAAGTATGGCTACTCTGGCTTTCTTTTACCTTCCAGATGCAAGATAAATATTTCTCCATCCCGTTAAGTTCAATCTCAAGGTGTCCTCAGATCTTAAATGAATTTCTGGTAGATAGCTAATAGATG
>NW_021915561.1:0-1177 GCF_006229205.1 Suricata suricatta | reverse complement strand
TTTGGGCTTTGGCAAACCAGTTGGGAAGTTTGGCATTTGACAGAGGACTTGGCATGAACGGAAGCTGACAAAAGAGAGAGGCTACACTGGAGACAGCTGGGAGGTGAGTGGGAGATGGGAAGGGAAAGGAAGTGCAGGCAACAAATTCAAGGTCAGTAAAGTCAGATACCTTGTTGAGGATACCTGACTACACAGGGGGCAATGAAGAACCATAGAAGGGTTTTCAGAAGGAGAGAAGTTTGTCTGGAATGGGAAGAAAGTGAGCCAGAGATGCCCTTAAGAAACACACTTGTTGGGGGTATGGGTGGCTCAGTCAGTTAAGTGTCTGACCTCAGCTCAGGTCATGATCTCATGGCTCATGAGTTCAAGCCCTGCACTGGGATCTGTGCTAACAGCTCAGAGTGTGGAGCCTGCTTCATATTCTGTGTCTCCCTCTGTCTCTACCCCTTCCCCACTCACTCTGTTTCTTTTTCTCTCTCAAAAATAAGTAAACATTAAGAAAACAAACAAAAAAAAAGGAATCCACTTGTAGGTGTCATAGGTCTGGAGCACAAAGAAGATTCTGACCCCAAACCCAGTTTTTCAATTTCAAGCTGATTCTAGGAAACACTGATATTCTTTCAAAACATTCCTTTTTGTCTACAGTAGCCCAAGTTGATTTCTGCTGGTTGCAATGGAAGAACCTGAACTAATATGATAGTATACAAGTAATAGTGAAGGTGGCATTAATTCACACAAGACACACAGTCAGTTTAATTTACTGAATAAAAACAGAGCAAAATGGCTAGAGTTTACCAATCCTGCATCCCTGTTGGGAGTATGTTGAGCTGCGTGACCTTTGTGTCCAGTTGAATGATTATACATTCATGTTCTTCAGGGAAAAAATGAAATGTAGAATATTCTCCTTAAAATGGATTATATTCATTGTCATTATGAATACAAGTTGTAAAAAATACAGATTATGTAGAAAAAAATTATAGTGTTAACACTCTGCATGAACTTTATTAAAGAAATATCCATTATTACATATCAAGTCATGTATATTAGACATAAAGTTAAAAAGCAATCAAAATTTTTGTCTCATTTTTATAAGCATTAAGGATTTTTTTCCTGAGTACCTTAGAATCTAATTTTTAATGTTAATATTGAAAGTTTTACATTAGTTAACATTTGATAA
>NW_021915560.1:0-1177 GCF_006229205.1 Suricata suricatta | reverse complement strand
GACATCTTCATGCAGGACTGACTGTGTGATGGGCATAAACAAAAGAACAGTCATTAAAAAGCCAGTACCATGGACAGTACCAGAGAATGATGCACTTTTTTATTGAATCATTTTTTAGCCTTAGGATAACTGTATAAGCAGGAAATGTAAGCCCACGTCTGTGGGAAGTGTTCAGTTTTAAAACTGGTGGAAAGTATTGAAATGAGGCAGTGAATAGAGGCATATTGATTGATTCACTCATAATTAAACAGAGTCTGAAAAGCAGGCTATAATTGCTAAGATGTGCTTAAGTATGTTTACTTTCTGTGGGTAACTAAAAAAGGAGACATAAACATGGTAATTAAAGGGTTATTTTTTTGTCCTTCATATTCAAAGATGCTCTTATTCAAGATCAACCTGACTTGTATGTGATCTAAGCAAAGTATTGAGATTTTTGATTTTCTGCAGCAATAAATGGGATCGTTGGTGTGCGTAATTGACCACTGTATGTAATTAACACAACAGGACCTGGCATTCAGCTCAGCCGATGCCTGTGTCATGGTCTGTGTCCTGGCGTTCACCTTCCAGCCTCTTAGCCTTTCTTGATACAGCCTCATAACCCACTCAAAGTCAAACACTGAGAGTTCTGTATCATACAGTGTGTCAAGACTTAAAACTACACACCTGGATGCTAACATTGTAGCTACAAAATTAGTTCTATCCGCCAAGATCAATTTTCTCTTGAATAATATTTATGGTTGATCTTTAGACTTTAGGAAGGCAGCAAAGGATATGACAAATTACATCTACATAGTACAATGAGTGTGTTTTCTTACCGTGTGTTTGCCCTTAAATATATATATCAGAAATATTACACCTACATGTGAAAAAAAAATGGAGGCTTAGGGTTACTAAACAGTACTATCCAGTTAGATAGTGATAGCTGGTGAGTATTTCTTTCCAGATACAGCTATTTTAGAAAAAGATTGGTCCTTGTTTCTTATCTGCATTCTGTGATTCTGAATCTCAGTTCTCACTCAGCCTTTTCTGATGATAAAACCATAACTAATAATCATTTGTAGCAAATGAGACTTTATTAATTTTGTTTCTATTTTTATTGCTGGTTTTATCTTATGAATTGCTGTTTTATAATCTGTGTAATAAAAGAACTGTGGTCAGTAACATTCTCCTTAATTAA
>NW_021915559.1:0-1177 GCF_006229205.1 Suricata suricatta | reverse complement strand
CTGCCTTAAAAAGGAATGGAATTCTGGAATTCTGATTCCTGCCACAGCGTGGATGAACCTTGGAAACATTATGCAAAGTGAAACAGCAGATACAAAAGGATAAACAAACCCTGTAGTGTTCCACTTATACGAGGTACTTAGAATAGGCAAATTCATAGAAACACAAAGAATGGAGGATGCCAGGGGCTGTGGGGAGAGAGAGGGGGGAGTTACCGGTTCATAGGTAGACAGTTTCAGTTTGTGGTGATGGGAAAGTTCTGGAGATGGTTGCATAACAATGTGAATGTACTGAATGCCAGTGAATTGTAACTGGAAAGGGTTAAGATGGTAAATATTATGTATATTTAATCACTAAAAACAAATGAACAAAACCCCCAAATCTAATGAGAAAGGCAATATATAGCATGGTGGTTAAGAGCATGAGGTCTGGAATTTGGCTGTCTGACCCCACATTCTGCCTGTCTCCTTACTCACCATTGGGCACATGACTTACACTCTCTCTTACTCATCTGCAAAATGGGTAATATCTACTTCCTAGAGTTGTCACAAATATTAACATGAGTAGGTCTAGGTAAACTTCTTAGTCTCGGAACAATGCCGCACACAGAGTGAGCGCTTTGTAATTGCTGGCCAATAAGAAAAGTGCCTTTCTTGCTTTCTTTTGAGAGCTTGTTACCATGAAGATCAGAAATACTCAGTCAGGGGGATGGGAGCATTATCTTTGTGTGGCTGATCTATAGGGATTCGGTCAGAAGGTTGTTTTGGAAACATGAAACCAGAAGAAAAAAGTCAGAGAAATGATGTATCTAATGTTTCCAGCTAAGATATCCTGACTGTATCATAGAGATTGTTTCACCAGCAGAACTGGGAACACGTAAACCCCATTGACTAAAGGGTGGCGGGGGCTGCTTTTGCCACTGTCCTTTGTCCACATCTCCCAGGCTGACCAGCTCCTCCCCAGAGCAGGCGGACACCTTGTGTCCTTTGGGTGACCTGCCTCTCCCCGCCCTTTCGTGTGACATGTATTGTCTTTATGCCGTAAAGAGAGACTTCTATCGCTCTGGGAGGAAATGTGGAAAGATGACAGCAGCCTGGCTGCAGAATTATGGGTGAAACATTTCAGTTCTGTAACTGGAGCTGTAATGGCTGTAAAATCTTAAAAACAGATTTTAAATAA
>NW_021915558.1:0-1177 GCF_006229205.1 Suricata suricatta | reverse complement strand
GACATCTTCATGCAGGACTGACTGTGTGATGGGCATAAACAAAAGAACAGTCATTAAAAAGCCAGTACCATGGACAGTACCAGAGAATGATGCACTTTTTTATTGAATCATTTTTAAGCCTTAGGATAACTGTATAAGCAGGAAATGTAAGCCCATGTCTATGGGAAGTGTTCAGTTTTAAAACTGGTGGAAAGTATTGAAATGAGGCAGTGAATAGAGGCATATTGATTGATTCACTCATAATTAAACAGAGTCTGAAAAGCAGGCTATAATTGCTAAGATGTGCTTAAGTATGTTTACTTTCTGTGGGTAACTAAAAAAGGAGACATAAACATGGTAATTAAAGGGTTATTTTTTTGTCCTTCATATTCAAAGATGCTCTTACTCAAGATCAACCTGACTTGTATGTGATCTAAGCAAAGTATTGAGATTTTTGATTTTCTGCAGCAATAAATGGGATCGTTGGTGTGCGTAATTGACCACTGTATGTAATTAACACAACAGGACCTGGCATTCAGCTCAGCCGATGCCTGTGTCATGGTCTGTGTCCTGGCGTTCACCTTCCAGCCTCTTAGCCTTTCTTGATACAGCCTCATAACCCACTCAAAGTCAAACACTGAGAGTTCTGTATCATACAGTGTGTCAAGACTTAAAACTACACACCTGGATGCTAACATTATAGCTACAAAATTAGTTCTATCCGCCAAGATCAATTTTCTCTTGAATAATATTTATGGTTGATCTTTAGACTTTAGGAAGGCAGCAAAGGATATGACAAATTACATCTACATAGTACAATGAGTGTGTTTTCTTACCGTGTGTTTGCCCTTAAATATATATATCAGAAATATTACACCTACATGTGAAAAAAAAATGGAGGCTTAGGGTTACTAAACAGTACTATCCAGTTAGATAGTGATAGCTGGTGAGTATTTCTTTCCAGATACAGCTATTTTAGAAAAAGATTGGTCCTTGTTTCTTATCTGCATTCTGTGATTCTGAATCTCAGTTCTCACTCAGCCTTTTCTGATGATAAAACCATAACTAATAATCATTTGTATCAAATGAGACTTTATTAATTTTGTTTCTATTTTTATTGCTGGTTTTATCTTATGAATTGCTGTTTTATAATCTGTGTAATAAAAGAACTGTGGTCAGTAACATTCTCCTTAATTAA
>NW_021915557.1:0-1177 GCF_006229205.1 Suricata suricatta | reverse complement strand
GTGCTGTGTGTGAGTGTGAGTGCGCGTGTCCCCCGGAAGGGGCCGAACTGTCATCAGCCCCTCGGAGGCCACGACCTCCCCAAATGCACATGGCCGCTCTCGATGCACCACTTTCTCGGGGACACATCGGGCCCCCTCAGGCGGGGACGGCACCCACGGGACTTCTGCTCCCCCAAGCTCCAGGCCAGCCGGCAGGACATAAAAAAGTGAGAGGCGGGGGCGCCTGGGTGGCTCAGTCCGTTGAGCGTCCGGCTTCCACTCAGGTCATGATCTCATGGTCTGTGGGTTCGAGCCCCGAGTCAGGCTCTGTGCTGACAGCTCAGAGCCTGGAGCCTGCTTTGGATTCTGTGTCTCCCTCTCTCTCTCTGACCCTCCCCTGCTCACGCTCTGACTCCTTCTCTCTCTCTCTCAAAAATAAATAAATGTTAAAAAATTTTTAAATTAACCATCACAATGTAGAAAGAACTCCTCCAAGTCATTAGGAAAAAGGCAGACAATCTAATATACAAATGAGTCAAAAACTTGATCAGGGACTTCACAGAAGTGACGTTGGTCAAACAGACATACGAAAAGGTGGCCGCCCTCACTAGTCATCAGAAGTGTGCAGGCCACATCCAGGCGGGACACCATGACCACACCCCCAGGGGTGGCCGCAGGGAACGGATGACAACCCCTAGCTCCAAGAGAATCCACAGCAAGTCGGGAGGACCCTGGCGGGCTGGAAAACACGGCCAGTCTCCAGATCTCTCCCAGACACGCCCCCCACAGAATTGTGTCCAAGCGTGTCCGCCACATGATGTGACAACAAGGTGCTTGCGGCATATTGAGAACAACCCCGCACTGGAAACCTTACCGAATCCGCTGGTGGCCGGATACAGGCGCCACGCCTCCTCCACACGGCAGGACGGTTCGCAGCGGTGAGAACCAGAAACCAACCACGTGTGAGATCATGTCGAGGAACACAAGCGAGGAGCCAACGGGTGGGAAGTGTAGGATCCTATTTACATGACATTTAAAAGGAGGCATGAGCTCATCTACTCCATGAGAGGCCGGGGGAGTGGGCGGATGCATCACACACACTCCGCCTTCAGGCCTGTGGTCTCTACCAGCAGCCCAGGGGCATCGCCCTCCCCTCCACTCCCCTGCCCGCTGCTCGCTGGCCCTCCTGACCGGTGGT
>NW_021915556.1:0-2327 GCF_006229205.1 Suricata suricatta | reverse complement strand
AGGAGATCATAAACTGAGCTGAAGTTGGACACTCAACCAACTGATCCACCCAGATACCCCGAGAATATTATTGTAGAATAGACTCGATGTCCATCTCTTCTTTGAAGATTTGCCTATTTCCATTAAAATATTTGTTTTATTATCATCATCACTATTATTAATTGCATAAATGCCATTTTCCAGGAGAAGTAGGGTTTTAGAGAGAAGAATCACATAGTTTCCAAAAGACCTAAGAAGCTATTCAATCCAGTTGCCAAGCTGGGATCCCAGAACCTTGATGTTCAGAAGACCAACATGAGAGTGTGGAACTGCTTTATTGCAAAACTTATGGCATTTCTATTATTATTGCCAACAAAATCATTCAGTGTAACTAAGACCAAGGTACTTTGTTTTTAATAGTAAGACTGCTATCTCAGTGAAGTAAAAAGTCTAATGGAAGAAAATGAGTTTAATATAATAAAAACTGTTGTATTAAATTGTTTTTTATTAAGGCTTTATTTTCTGATAGCAGTTTAAGGTTTACAGAAAAATTGAGGAGAAGGATGTAGAATTCCCCTATACTCCCTGCTCTCACACATGTATAGCCTCCCCCCATCAGCCAATAGCCCCCCAAAGAGTGACCACTGATGAACCTACATTGAAACATCATAATCACCCCAAATCCATAGCTCATATTGGGTGTTAGTCTGGGTGTTGTACATTCTATGGTTTGGACAAATGTATAATGACAGACATCCATTATTATAGCATCACACAGAGTATTTTCACTGCTCTAAAAATCCTCTATGTTCTACCTATTATCCCTCTCTCCCCTCTCCCAGCCCTTGACAATCATTGATCTTTTTCTGTCTCCATAATTTTCGTTTTTCAGAATGTCATATAGTTGGAATGATACAGTATGCAGCCCTTTCAAGTTAGGTTCTTTTACTTAAAAATATGTATTTAAGCTCCGCCCCTTATCCATGTCTTTTCATGTTTTGATAGCTTGTGTCTTTTAATATCTGAATAGCATTCTATTCTCTGGTGTACCACAGGTTATGTATCCATTCATCTACTGAAAGGTGTCTTGGCTCCTTCTATGTTTTAGCAGTTATGAATGAGACTGCCATAAACATCTGTGTGCAGCATTTTGTATGGGCATATGTTCTCAGCTCTTCTGGGTAAATAGCAAAGAGCATGACTGCTGAATCATATGGTAAGAATATGTTTAATTTTGTATGAAACAGCCAAACTGTCCTACAAAGTGGCTGTGCCATTTCGCATTTCTACCAGCAATGAATTCAAGTTCCTATTGCTCCACATTTTTGCTGCATTTGATACTATCGGTGTTCTAGATTTTGGCCATTCTAATAGGTGTGTAGTGGTAAAGGGATTATTTTGTAAGATAAATATTTCAAAGCACAAAGCATGTATGGGGAAATATTTTAAATGTTAAAAAGTGAGGAACCACTTGCCTATACTCTTTCAAGACTTTTAACCATTTATGTGATCCTTGAAAGCCGCTATAACAACAATAATATTAAATAGAAGTTGGCACCTTCCTAATGCTTTGAAAGCAAATAGAAGGCAGAGCGTTGAATGGAACAGTTAGCTACCTTGATTCTTACCTTCATCTTACTTCAGCTTGGTGCAAACAGTCATAAAAGTATGAATGGAACATGCTTTAGCCGAGCTGCTTACTGCGAAGGTTATGAGAGGTATGTTCGTTTTGGGTGAGCTTCACAACTCCTTTTTACTCTAGGACCAGTCTCCGTATTTTATTAGTCTATAGTTCAGAAAATGCTCTCACTTTAATTTGTGGCAGGGATGGGCAAAACACATAGGCATACATATTTTGTACATATATTTACAGTAGTAGTCATAGCTTCTGTCCTTTTCTCTCAATGGTAGACGTTCTGTCTTCCCTACTGATTGGGCTCCTGAGACAATGAGGTTAGGGAATCATAACTGCATAGATATTGAACGGACAGAGAACTGGTATGAGAGGGAACCGAGTACATTCATGAGGTGAAAAGGATGAGAGAAACAAGACGAGCTAAATGAGCTGAGCCGTGGGCAGAGTTGTGAGGGAGTTTCAGAAAAAAGAGAAATTGTTGGGGGCTATTGATATATAATAGTTATACTTGTTCTAATATGTTCAAATAGGATATTTTAGATTATAGGAAAAATTAATGCAAATATTTTCTCCAAACCCTGAAAATTTTAACACGAAAAATGGAAATGATTGTGAATTAAAAGTTCTTTTCTATCGTTAGCAGAAGAGTTTTGATAAATGTACTAAACCCACACAGTGTTTTCATATTGTTCTTATTAACTTGAAGAGCCAC
>NW_021915555.1:1112-1698 GCF_006229205.1 Suricata suricatta | reverse complement strand
TGTCTTTCTTAATCACTATCAATGACTTAACCCCTCTGGTTAATCACTACCACCCACTTCCCCTCTGGTAACCATCAGTTTGCTTTCTGTAGTTATGAGTTTGTTTCTTGGTTTGCCTTGTTTTTGTTTTTGTTTTATTCCTCCCTGTATTCATCTGTTTTGTTTCTGAAATTCCACATATGAGTGAAGTCATATAAAACTTTTAATGACAAAAAAAAAGCATGTACACAAACATCAACTCCTGAACTGATAAACATACTAAGGTACAATCACACAGTGGAATACTACTTATCGATAAAAAAGAATGAATTATTTATAGATGCAGTGAATCTCCAGTACGTTCTGTTCATTCAAAGACTACACACTCACAAGGCAGCATATTCTCTGACTCTATGTATATGACCTTCTGGGAAAGGTGAAATGATGCAGATAAAGAATAGATTAGTGGTTTCCAAGGGTTACAAACCGGAATGACTACAAAGGGCATCATTGAAGGTAACAGGACTCTTGACGGTGGTAGTGAACTTAAATGCGGTTACACGTGTCAGCATTTATCAAAGCCCATTAAACTGCTTACCACAAAGTA
>NW_021915555.1:0-1012 GCF_006229205.1 Suricata suricatta | reverse complement strand
TGTTAGGGGTGTTTCCTTATTTAATACATTCCGTCAAGGACAGAAACTACATGCTGGTTTTTCCCCCCCCTAGGAAGTGTGTCTTGGGTTTTTCCCTTATTATTTTCATTACTTTTTTTTTTCCACTTCTTTTTTTGGTGGTGGGGGTGGTTATGTTTAAATGAAGTTGCTTTTACGACACCAAAGACTTAATCATCCATTTCCTATATAAAAGGTAGCTACTATTTTGCATGGACCTCAAGTATACTGTAGTATAGAGGTGGAATTTAAGGAAAGGTATTAAGCAGGCTGTGTTGTAGCTTATGGGCAAGTAACAAATTGTATCATGTATCTTGAATGTATCATAGATAAGCTGCTATATAACAATTGCCACTTCAGATAGCTGTGAAATTAGGTGATTAACTAGTTATTACTTAACTTTCTAATTTGTGTATAAGTCTAATTACATGAAATAGAAGTTGGGGTTTTGATTTTTCACTTTGCTTTTCTGTTTGGAGTGTCATTGTAACTACTGTATTGTAAATGATGGAAAATAATTGCATATGTTAAAATAAATAAATTTTGTTATACTCAAAAAAAAATAAAATTACTTAAAATGTGAACAAAAAGTTTTTTTGAAAACACTAATGTTAATTTTGAAATAAATATTTTTTGTCTCTTAAAAAAAGAGTATAAACTTGTAATGAGTACTAAAATAGCCATAGAGATTTAATGTACAGTCTATTGAACATAGACAATAGTGCTGTAGTCTAGTATGTATGTAATAAATATCACATACATTTTATATGTTATACACATATTATATATTACATATATATTTTATATATTACAATATAAAAATGTGTGAAAACACATTATACATGTTATATATATGTATACGTTACATGTCAGATTTAGCCAGTAAAAAAATGATAAAGGCACTAAAATGACCATGGCTTACTTTTTTCATATCATGTCAGTCATGGTGCTTTCTGCCACTAGTGACCAAATGCTATTCAACTAACGGAGGCTC
>NW_021915554.1:0-1177 GCF_006229205.1 Suricata suricatta | reverse complement strand
AAATCCCAACACACAAATTTAAAAGAAAAAATGGAACAAGGCATATGTCTAATGTGTTCAAGTAAGTGTGAATTCCTCCATGATGGGATAGATGAATTCCAGTAAAAATAGCTTGATTTCTGCAAGGTGCATCTTGTTTCCCTGTGGTGTTCTTTTATACTCTTGGGAATGTAATTCAAGAGTCTCCTCTCCGTAAACAATAGTGGTAAGATCCTTATAAGTCTTGAGCCCTCACAGTGCAAAGAAAATAGCCTTATAGGTAGTATTTACATAATTCAAACAAAATGGGTTATGGGCCAGATGAATTCCTTTTTAACTCTAGTATCTATTTTTAAAATAAACATTTTATTTTAGGATTCTTTACATTTACAGAAGAGTTGCAAAGATAGTACAGAGAGTTCCATTTACCCCACACTCAGTGCCTCCAATTGTTAACATCTTACATTAGTATGGTACATTTGTTGCAAAGGATGACACAATATTGATACATTAAGAACTAAAGTTCACAGTTTATTTAGACTTCTTTAGTTTTTACCTAATGTCTTTTTTTCTGTTCCAGGATCCCATCCAAAATGCCAGGTTACATTTACTTGTCATATCTCAGTAGGCTCCTTTTTTCACAATTTCTCAGACTTCCCTTGTCTCTGATGACCTTGAAAGTCAGGTATTTTTGCAGAATTTCCCTCAGATGGGGTTTAAATGATGCTTCCTCGTGGTAAGACTGAAGTTGCAGGTCCAGGAAAGGAAGATCATAGAGGTCAAATGCCATTCTCACTGCTTTAGATCACGGGTATGGTCAATTAAGCATCTGACTTCAGCTCAGGTCATGATCTTGTGGTTCACGAGTTTGAGCTCTGCCCGCTGCTGTGCTGGCAGCTCAGAGCCTGGAGCCTGTTTCGGATTCTGTCTCTCCCTCTCTCTCTGCTCCTCCCCTGCTCATGTTCCGTCTCCCTCTCTGCCTCTCAAAAATAAACATTAAAAAAAATTTTTTAATGTTTTTTCAGAAAAGGATGTCAACGGACACACTAAACAGCCTGAATGAGTCACCAGAAAATTATGCTTTGTGAAAAAAGTTAATCTGAAAAGTTCATATATTGTATTATTTCTCAGTTCCCCTAAACTACTTGGAGTCTTTTCTGTAGTTAATATTATGTACATTGACCATTGTCCAATCAGT
>NW_021915553.1:0-1177 GCF_006229205.1 Suricata suricatta | reverse complement strand
TCATACTTCCACGAGGCCACCAGAAAAAAAGCACCCAATATCCTTCCTTGTTGCTCAAGGTCTTAGTCAGAACTGAACATCCTTCCTTTTTGCTCAAGAGCTTAGTTCTGAGAGAATGTTCGAGGCATTTCACATCCCGTATCCTGACTTATAACCAATCTTTCTAACTTTTCTCCTCCATTTATGGCGTGCTGTGCTTCTCCGTTCTCACTCTGGGCCCTGCTTCTTTGCTTCCCTCTGAATTCTGCCTCTGCCTCTGCCATTGGACCACACCCCAGTATGACCAGATCCATTCTGTTTCCTGGGAGTTTGGGGTTCCACCCCCCACCCCAGACCCTCTACTCTGGGAGTAGTGGTAGGACACTTGAGTGATCAGCATCTCCTTAAATATGATCCCATGATACCTCTAAATACACAACTCAAGAAAAAAAAAAAAGCCTAAGGATCCACAGTCAATCTAGTGTCCTCAATTACATAGAAGAGGGGTCTGCAAACTTCTCCTGTAAAGGACAAGATAGTAAATATTTTAGGCTTTTATGGGCCATACATTCTCTGTCATAACTACTCAGCTGTGCCACTAAAACATGAAAGCAGCCACAGACATTACAAATGGGTGAACAAATGGATGTGCCTGTGTTCCAATAAAACTTTGTTTACAAATCCTGACAGCGGGCCTTCTTTTGGCCCATGGGCCATCGTTTGGGGACTGCTGATGTGAGATGTCTTTCCAGGTGTTTTTGAAATTTTTTTCACTGAGCCTACCCAATTGGGGGTGCTTGGTCCCCACCACCCACAAAGGCCAGAGCCCCACATACAGCTTACACATCTGCAAACCCGTCTTTACTGCTTTTAATCTTTCATGCTGTCACTCAACTGGGCTTATGAAACATGTGCTCCACAAAATAAATGCTTGCACAAAGGCACTGGCGTGGAAAGAGAGATCATGTGGAGCGTATTTTTAGAGGATGTTTAACACCAGTTTGTAATATAAAAGATGGATATGGAGTTAGAGTGAATTATTAGGATAATTGAGGTCAGCATATGGTTAATGCTTTGATAACGGGATGGCTAGATGAACAGGGGAAAAACTCTGCTGGTCGTCACTGTGGGTGATGGGGGAGGAGGTGCTTTTAGAGGTAAGTTCTAGATCTTAGCTCTTTTGTTTTGTGTATTTCCA
>NW_021915552.1:0-1177 GCF_006229205.1 Suricata suricatta | reverse complement strand
CCTGGGGTTTGTAGTTCCCACACATTCCCAGGTGAAACTAACGCTGCGGGTCTGGGAACCCCACTCTGGGGAGCATTGCTCCTGGCCAACGTTCTCAACCATGGTGGCACGCTGGAATCCCCGGGGAGTTAAAATAACAAATCCTGACATCTGGGTCACATCCCCAAAGATGCTGATGCATTTGGTCTAGGCCTTGGTATTTTAATGCTTACCCAGGATTGAGGATCAGTTTCCTAAAAGAGCAGAAACTTCCTTGTAGGTTCAGGTGTGCCCACTGCGTGTGAAGACCTGTTGCACGGTCTCCCAGGACCTGCTAGAGAAGAAGACAGTACCTTCTTAGGTCTCAAGGCTCAAGGGATCCCAGGCGACCAAGGCCCTCCATCCTAGGGGTCTGTTTGTCTGTGGCAGCCAGGATGTCGAGTAGAACAAATGCCAGGGGGTTGTGGTGCATCAGAGCCAGCATGCGGGGACACGGGGCTGGAGGTGTCCTGGGGCAGACACCTTCCTGGTACGGTGGTCCCGGGGCCCGTGTTCACTGGAGCTGTCTGGGTCAGGCCCTACCTCAGGCTGAATCACCACTACGAGAGGCTGCAGATGCAGTGTGTGCGGGCCATGTTGGACCTTCAGATCCTGCAGAAGCAGCACAGCAATGCCTTAAAGAGGTTCGAGGAGGGAGCCAAGGAGACCGACTTCTACCAGTGAGTGGGCCCCGCTCTTCTTTGCCTCTGGGCTGGGAGCCAGCGTTTGTGGTGCTGCCGTGACTCTGCCACATAGCAGTTAGTGGGCCTTCACGAGGTGGCTTTGCGTCTTTGGGTCTCCAGTGGTGTATCTAAGTGTGGGGTGACATGTGGACCCTTCACACCAGGGAGTAACAGCCTTGGAAGCGCAGCAGAGAGGAAAGGGATCGGGCCAGTCAGGTTGCTGGGCTCCTGAGCCGCTGGGCAGGGGCTGTGCCGCAGCTCCTGCTGTAGGAGAGGTGGGTGGCTTGATTCCCTTTGGTCTCCTGGGGCCCCTTGAGGGTGTTGGCCTCCTGCCCAGGCCCACCTGCTGACCTTTGCCCCGCCTCAGCACTCCTAATGCCTCGGAGGGAGTGTGGACCTGCCACACCTTGACTTTGGACTTCTAGCCCCCAGAACCGTGAGAGAATGAACGTGCACTGTGTTAGCCACCAAGCCTG
>NW_021915551.1:0-1177 GCF_006229205.1 Suricata suricatta | reverse complement strand
TTAAGTAAACACATTCTCATGGTTTTGAGCAAGACGTTTTCAAGTCCGGAGTGTCTAGTTATTGGAGAATGTGCTTGCTGGTAATCAATGGCCCGGTCTATATTGGTCATATCATAAGAACAGAAATGTAATCCAAGTTTTGTGTATTAAAAATTAACATAATGATTTTATAGTCTGCAACACTGACTTATTTGTTCTGTGTAGTTACCTCAAGAAGGATTTTAGATTGATTAATGTTGCGGTCATAGTGCATCATCGTGGTTTGCATATACAGTCTCTGGTCTCACAGACGCCGTGTATGATAGATGTGAAGTCTGTTCGCAGGTGAGGAACAGAAGCTTGGAGGGATTACTTACCTGTGGGCATATTGTGGCCCTAGCAGAACCCACACAAGCCCAGTCTCAACACTTCTCTCTTGCCACCATCCCTCTCTGCCTTTCTCTTGGTAGAGCAACAACGAAGCTGCTCTGTGACGTACCCAGATTCTAGGCAGGAACACAAGCAGTGTGCACAAGTAGATCTGATAGGAGGCTGTGTATGTGGCCACTGTTACACAGGTGTAGACCGTAAGACCATAGTAGGGTCCAGAACAGTAGGCTCCCTTTTGGTTGGGACCCTTAGGAGTAACTTCATGGGAGACGCAGGGTTCGAAGGGAGCATTGAAGGTTGGGTGCTGTCCCATCTGATGGGCATTGACGGGGCACGTGGACGTGGAACAGGCCTGGAGAGGAGGGCAATCCAGGGCGAGTGAGGGGAATCGAATCTCAGAGGGGTCAACTTCAAGATGCATTTGCAGAAACAGCAAGTTTCTCAAGGTTGAACTCCAGGCTAAGCATTTAGATTGCAGACATGATGACACCACAGAAGGTAGAGTCACCAGCTGGAGGCTAAAGAATGGGAGCTAGGCGATGACGGCAGGGGTGACGCAGGCCTGAACTGGAATGATGGCAGTGACAGTGGGCAGGAGGGCGCAGGTTTGACTCCTCCTTCAGATTAGCCTGAAGGGGCTCCCCCTGCAGGAACCCCCTCTACCCCCCTCCCCACCTCTGCTCTCTGCTCTGCACTCCAGCAACAACCAAGAGCCCCTGGCCATGATGTCTTTCATCTTGAAGATGAAGAAACAGATTCAGAGAGGTTAAGTGACTTGCCATAGGTCTCAAAGCTAAAACATGGGGAA
>NW_021915550.1:0-1177 GCF_006229205.1 Suricata suricatta | reverse complement strand
AGTGGAGGAGGGGCAGAGAGAGGGAGAGAGAGAATCCCAGGCAGTTCTCATGTGCCCTCAGCACAGAGCCTGATGTGGGGCTCCGACGTTTGTTTGGACAAATGTATGATGACAGGGGTCCTAAACCATTAGTTTCACTCCCCCAATAATCCTTCCTAAGCTCTGCTGATTGTAGTTGTGCCTTTCCCATAATGTCATAGAGTGGAATCGTACACCATGGAGCCTTTCACATTGGCTTCTAGAAAGGGCTTTTTCCAACTATAAAGTCCTTGAGCCTTGCTAAAACTAACCAACAAGCAAATAAACCACAGATGTAGAACCAATAGGCTTAATAAACAAAACAGAATGAAAACAGCCATCATTAAGTAAGTCACATTAAAACAAAACAAAAAGAAAACTCTCGGGTTTCAAAAACCATTGTTCTTTTTGCCCCCATTACTCTTTATTCAGATACACCAATTTAAAAAAAAATTATATTTTATTAAATCTAAATTAGTTAACATATAGTGTGATAATGGTTTCGGGTATAACTTAATGATTCGTCACTTACCTATAACACCCAGGGCTCACCCCAACAAGTGCCCTCCTTAATGCCTATCACCCATGTAGCCCTTCCTCCCACTCCCCTTCCCTCCAGCAGCCATCAGTTTGTTCTCTGTATTTTAGAGGCTCTTATGATTTGCGTCCCTCTCTGTATCTTACTTTTGCTTCCCTTCCCCTATGTTAATCTGTTTTGTTTCTTAATTCCACATGTGAGTGAAATTGTATATTCATCTTTCTCTAATTGATTTTGTAGCATAATACACTCTAGTTCCATCCACATTGTAGCAAATGGCAAGAACCTTTAGATGACATGAGCTATGAGCCTAAGTTTAGCCAAAATGCACACACAGTTGTATTTTGTCTTTTAATGGTCCTGTCAGCCTTAGGTGTGGATGAAGATCTCTGCTTCCTCTGTGTTTAACTGGTATGAGTCCCAGGCTCTCTGCTTCCTCTGATTACATGCAGCTGAGCCATTTCACCTCCCAGGAGGTCAGCATTTCTACCTTTGAGATAACATGTTCAATCTTAATGACCTGTAAGGTTGCTCTTTGGGTAATATGACTTGACAGATGCATTTGAGAAATTCCTACAATTGAACTTAATACATTAATTTAGTAGTGACTCTTTTTTTTTT
>NW_021915548.1:0-1177 GCF_006229205.1 Suricata suricatta | reverse complement strand
CTGGAGGGCTCAGTCAGTTAAGCATCCGGCTTTGGCTCAGGTCATGATCTCACAGTTTGTGGGTTTGATCCCTGCGTCGGGCTCTGTGCTGACAGCTCAGAGCCTGGAGCCTGTCTTCTGATTCTGTGTCTCCCTCTCTCTCTCTGACCCTCCCCTGCTCCTGCTGTCTCTCTCTCTCAAAAAAAACCAAGAAGTATACCCCAATCAAGTTTGTTTACATAAGTGTTTTTCAATCTCAGTTGTATTGAGATTTGGGGTCAAAACACTCTGTTTTGTAGACATTGTCCTCATGTGCTGTATGGTGCTTGCCTGCATCCTCGTCCTCCACCTGTCTTGATACCATTAGCCACCCAGCAACTTAGGAAAGTCAAAAGTGTCCCTACACATTGTCAAATGTCTCTGGGAGTAAAAGTGCCTTAATTGAGAACCACTGGTTACACTGATAATTTAACCTTTTAAAATAAAAGATAATAGGAAAGCAAATGTTGGTCTAGGTTCTGTTTGAACGATTACAGATTCCACATTTAACAGGTTTTATTTGATGAAGATTTGTGGCTCAACAGGTGTAATTGTTTTTTTTTTTTTTGGTTTACACCTTAGTGGGAAGCAGTTTTTAATACTTGGTAATGCCTCACTCCTGCAGACTCAGACCCACTGATGAAATACAATTTTATGAACATGAGGTCACTGATTATGCAGGAATCATAGTGCAGTTCATTTCCTCTTCTATAGGCAACGCTAGTGAATCATTTCTATGCATACAATGTGCTATATGCCGAACCGTGTCTCCCCATAATTCATACACTGCATCCCTAATCCCCAGTACTCGGAATGTGACTCTCTCCTAAGACAGGGTCTTTAAAAAGGTAGGAGGCCATCAGGGTAAATTTAATCTGCTCTGACTGTGTTCTTATCAGAAGAGTAAACTTGGACACACACAGACACCCAGGAAGCATACACAGAGGAACGACCATGTGAAGACACAAGGAGAAGGCGGCCATCTGCAAGCCTAGAAGATAGGCCTCAAGAGAAACCCAACATGTTGACAGAGTGATCTTGAAATGCCCACCTCCAGAGCTGTGAGAAAATAAATTTCTGTTGCTTCAGCTACTCAGTCTGCAGTATTCTGTTATGGCAATAATACACTCTTCAAGCAAACGAATTGCTTGATGATTGC
>NW_021915547.1:0-1177 GCF_006229205.1 Suricata suricatta | reverse complement strand
CCCCATGATGTGATCATTCTTTGTGCAGGAAAACCTGACATGCCTTGAAATCTCCCAGGGCATGTGAGAGAAACTGGATAACTTCCTAATTTGATAATAATTCTAAGAAACACATATGTTTACTAATAATGAATAGTTAAAATAAAACTTTTTAAAGCTCTCAATAATAATAATAATAATAATTAATTTTGATCAACTATGATAGAGAAGAGAATAAATTAATGATGAGGCTCAAGATACACTATCCCTAAATACACCACCTTAGAATATCATAGATCTTAAACTGAAGGAGTTTGAGAAGACAGCAGAAATGGAGGGGTACTCTGACTTGCCCCACCTTGCCCTTCTTCCTGGAAACAGGTCATAAAAGGCCCGTGTGAAGGTTACCTTCCCTGCACAGGAGGAAGGGAGATATTCTTATCACCAGAGACAGGGAGGTTGGAGCCCAGTAATCTGTATAAGCAAACCTTGTTAATCTAATCCTTATCTTCCTAGTTATTTCATCATTTCCATCCCCGCCCCCCTTCAAAGTCCTCTGTCTTGTTAATTCCTCACAAATATGTTGTTTCTTTGTCTAAAAGCTTCCTGCTCTTGGGGCACCTGGGTGGCTCAGTCGGTTAAGCAGCAGACCTCGGCTCAGGTCATGACTCACTGCTCCCGGGTCAAGCTCTGTGCAGACAGCTAAAGCCTGGAGCCTGCTTTGGTTTCTGTGTGTCTCTCTCTACCCCTCACCTGCTCATGCTCTGTCTCTTTCTGTCTCTCAAAAATAAATAAACATTAAAAAAAAAAACTTAAAAGCTCTCTGTTCTGGTCACTTCAGGTCTTCATTCTCTTGTGAAAGCCCCCAAGTACATGCAAAAATTTTATAAAATGTGCCTGCTTTTTTTTTTTTCCCTGTTAATCTGTCTTTGTCAGTTTAATTTTCAGACCCAACCAGAGACCGCCAAGAGGGTCCAGGAAGACTTTTTCCTCCTATACACTGTCTTCCCATTTTCTCCATAGAAAATGATGCTGCCAAATGGTCATCTGAAAAAAGAGATAAGAGTTCCAAAAATGTAGGGGAAAAGATTGTAGAAGTGATTACTGAGATGTAGAGCACTAAATTAATAAAAATAGTATATTGTTTTTCTTAATTTTATGACAGGTGTGGTATTTGTCAGAACAATTATATTTTTTT
>NW_021915546.1:0-1177 GCF_006229205.1 Suricata suricatta | reverse complement strand
CTGCCTTAAAAAGGAATGGAATTCTGGAATTCTGATTCCTGCCACAGCGTGGATGAACCTTGGAAACATTATGCAAAGTGAAACAGCAGATACAAAAGGATAAACAAACCCTGTAGTGTTCCACTTACACGAGGTACTTAGAATAGGCAAATTCATAGAAACACAAAGAATGGAGGATGCCGGGGGCTGTGGGGAGAGAGAGGGGGGAGTTACCGGTTCATAGGTAGACAGTTTCAGTTTGTGGTGATGGGAAAGTTCTGGAGATGGTTGCATAACAATGTGAATGTACTGAATGCCAGTGAATTGTAACTGGAAAGGGTTAAGATGGTAAATATTATGTATATTTAATCACTAAAAACAAATGAACAAAACCCCCAAATCTAATGAGAAAGGCAATATATAGCATGGTGGTTAAGAGCATGAGGTCTGGAATTTGGCTGTCTGACCCCACATTCTGCCTGTCTCCTTACTCACCATTGGGCACATGACTTACACTCTCTCTTACTCATCTGCAAAATGGGTAATATCTACTTCCTAGAGTTGTCACAAATATTAACATGAGTAGGTCTAGGTAAACTTCTTAGTCTTGGAACAATGCCGCACACAGAGTGAGCGCTTTGTAATTGCTGGCCAATAAGAAAAGTGCCTTTCTTGCTTTCTTTTGAGAGCTTGTTACCATGAAGATCAGAAATACTCAGTCAGGGGGATGGGAGCATTATCTTTGTGTGGCTGATCTATAGGGATTCGGTCAGAAGGTTGTTTTGGAAACATGAAACCAGAAGAAAAAAGTCAGAGAAATGATGTATCTAATGTTTCCAGCTAAGATATCCTGACTGTATCATAGAGATTGTTTCACCAGCAGAACTGGGAACACGTAAACCCCATTGACTAAAGGGTGGCGGGGGCTGCTTTTGCCACTGTCCTTTGTCCACATCTCCCAGGCTGACCAGCTCCTCCCCAGAGCAGGCGGACACCTTATGTCCTTTGGGTGACCTGCCTCTCCCCGCCCTTTCGTGTGACATGTATTGTCTTTATGCCGTAAAGAGAGACTTCTATCGCTCTGGGAGGAAATGTGGAAAGATGACAGCAGCCTGGCTGCAGAATTATGGGTGAAACATTTCAGTTCTGTAACTGGAGCTGTAATGGCTGTAAAATCTTAAAAACAGATTTTAAATAA
>NW_021915545.1:0-1177 GCF_006229205.1 Suricata suricatta | reverse complement strand
AGAAGAAATGTAAATTTTCATTTACTTCCCAGGTAGGATTAAGCAAACTAAATCAGGACCTCATTCAGTTCTCATATTTTCCTACTGTAGAAATTATGATACCGCATTCTGGTGAAAGCCAGGAATGGTTTTAAGAGAAACATTTCTGAGGGACATAGTTAAATAATGCCTTATTTTTAATTTAGGACTAAAAGCAGATAAATGATAACATTTCCTCCTGAATATTTCTAAAGCCTTTTTATAATATAAATCTGATACAGAAATCTGTAACCAATATTATTTTGTTCTAGATATTCAACCAGCATTCTGAGGTAAAACTATTCTAAGATATGCCTCAAAAATTCAAATTGGGGAAATTCAGGTTATTGAGTTGCCTATTGTGTCACGTGATAAGGCATAGAAAACTCACCCAGTCTCATAAGGCTTCTCTCTGTTAGGACAGAGCAGCAAACACATTATCAATAATTAAAAACAAAAATTCTCCTGGATGCAATATTTACAATCAACCTACACCCACCCAAAATGTTGCTTTTCATAGTCTCAAGTCCAACCAAGAGTCATTTTATCTAGGACTTCAGCAGCATGGACATTTTGTTCCTTAAGCATTGAAATTTTTCAAACGTACAAAAAATTAAAATAATTACATCATGAACACCCAAATACCTACCACACAGATTCTACAATTAACATTTTGCTGCTTTGGCTTCTTCACATACTATCCAATACCCCTCCGTCTATTTCATCCATCTATTCATGTTCTTTACTTTTATTATTTTAGAACATTTTTAGGTTCACAGCAAATTTAAGACTGGGGTACAAATATTTCTCATATTGCCACACCCTCTATATGTGGGTCACCTCCCCCATTATCAACATTCTCTCACCAGAGTGGTACATTTGTTACAATTGATTAACCTAAATCGATACATCATAATCACTCAAAGTCCGTAGTTTGTGTTAAGGTTCACTCTTCACATTGCATATTCCGCCATCCCTGGAAACCACTAATGATTTCACTGTCTCCATAGTTTGGCATTTTCCAGAATATCATGTAGTTGGAATCATACAGTACGTTGCCTTTACAGATTGGTTTCTTTCACTTAGTAATAGGCATTTAAGGTTCTGTAATGTCTTTTTAAATATTGTTTTTATTTTGAATTTAAAAATTTTTAATGTT
>NW_021915544.1:0-2327 GCF_006229205.1 Suricata suricatta | reverse complement strand
TGTTTATTAAAAGGAAACCAATAAGTCTGGCATGCAATCATAGGAGGGATTATGCAGAGTGCGATTCTCAGGAGGTGGAATCATTGAGGGAAATTCTCTTATCTTTCTTTTCCGTTCTTTAATTCCTCAAGGTAATTCCTCTTCAGACATTCTCACCTCTTAAGAAGGTTCCTTTTCTGATTTGGTGAACCCAATGGTACATTCATTCATTCATCAAATATTCACTGAACACTAATGTGCTAGATTGGGGATAGACGGGTCAATATAAAAATGCGGTCACTGCCCTTATGACCAGGGGATGCTTCGGGTACCACAGCATATAAGAACTCATTATATTATATTTCCCCACCCATCTGAGCAACTCCAGAAGATCACCCATTTTGTCTTTGTACCTCTGGCTTTAATCATCTGTCTCCTGTGTGTCATTCAGGGTCTTTTGGACTCAAGTGACTAGTTAGAAACTTTTCCTCCAGTCTGATGCCTCCCACCAGAAATGCAGTGGTCAGGGTGGTACGGAAGGAACTTTCTGGAAAAGGCTTGGATTTTAATCTCGGCTTCACCCCTTAATAATGAAATGCTGTTATGTATCCCATTTCTCTGAAGCTTATTTTACTCACTAACCAAATGGGGACAAAAATACCGTCTCTACCTAGGGTTGTTGTGAGGGTTCAGTGAGAAAACGTTGGCAGAGCACTTAGCAAAGAGTCTGGCACATGGTAGGCAGGGGAAGGATGTGAGCGATGCTGAATCATTGCTTTGTTATTAATTTTCCTGCTATTATCCATCTGGAAGTAGCAGTCAGCATAGGAAAGGAATGCGTCCCTGGATAATTCAGTTCATCAAGTCCTGTTTGAGATACCTCAAATCTTCTTGCGCAAGCAAGGCTGGGTATAAATAAATTAACTAATGAAGAAAAGGGGCTATATGTTTTAACTTGTTATAACTGTAATCCTTTTTGCAATTGCAAAATAATCTTTTGGTAAATAGAGAAGGTGGAACATGTTCAGAATAATGGCCCTCAGTCGAAACGGTCAAATCTGCAACATGCCTGATACCAGCCATAGTCAACCTTTGGAACCTTGGGTATGCCCTCCCCCTTGTGGCACGCATTGCGGCTTCTAAAAGTATGCCTAGCCTTTCCAGGGCTTCTTGCTTGAAATGTATTCAGAGTTTCCACACATGCTCACATGTCGGGAATGATGAACAGCAGTTTTAAGAACACATCGTAGAAATGCCAATTTCCAGATGGATTTGTTTTGCTGCAGAGTTAGTTAACACTTGATTCATGAAATAGTGGGTGTGGAGGAGATATAGCATGAGTACTTCTACCCACAGGAGGTGAGACCAGCCAAGGCAGGGATGGCCAAAAAGAGCCGAGAAAATTGATGCAAGTATTCAAATTATCTTCCGAAGATAACCCATTAAAGCCACAGAGAGAAAGGGAAAGGACACAAACAAACAAAAATCGAGCAGGCTGGTGGGCAAATGTTAATCCTCCTTTTTTTAAATAATGAAGCTCTAAAAGCTGTGAATTGGTTGAGACTGGCTGTTTTATTCCCAAATGGTTAAAACAGGAGCCAAAAATCTATTAGACAGTCTCCTTTCTTTCTTCTGCCCCTTCTTCTTTCTGAATTTTTTTTTTAAAGTAACATTTCTTTGGAAAGGCATGATCCAAGAACACATGAAAGCATTTAGAGGGAATCCTTATCTGGCAGGTCCTTTCTGTATTTAGAGATGCTCTAAGTTAAGCTCTAAAAATATGGGTATTTAGTTGCTCTTCCAGTTACTCATAGGCTGACTTTCCCTGTGAGGTGCTCAGTAAGAAATGTTGGAGTACTAAGTGTGTGACGTCTGGAAGTCAGACATTCTCTGCCTCCTCTAAATTTCTGTGTTCCACGTCTGTCCTCTGTTTAAGCACTACTTTTAATAGTTTTTTCTTTCCCTGTTGTCAAAAAACAGTATATATTTACTGTGGAAGAGAGAGACAATCCAAAAAGTTAAAAGAAAGTAAACAACTACTCGTACCCCCTGAAGATAAGCATTGTTCATATTTTGGTAAATATTCTTTTCTCCCTTGAACAAACAAACCAATGTAAAAATATCTCTTTTTCTATTCTTTAAAAAACAGAGTCATGCTGTACAAACCCTGCATGAACCCCGTGAGCCCATGACCTGAGCAGAAGTTCAACGCTCAACCCACTGAGCCACCCCGGTGATTGCCTCCAACATCCTTTTTAATGGCTACAAACTATTCCATCATGATCAGTAGGTACTTTTTAAAAAAGCAAATCTCATTCTTTACTCCCTACTTAAAACATTTATTTTCA
>NW_021915543.1:0-1177 GCF_006229205.1 Suricata suricatta | reverse complement strand
CTCAAAATCCATCAGCCACTTTGTGCAAGAGGCCATGCTTTTTAGCCAGTGACTAAAGAAAACGGAAATACCAAGGCAGGCCCATTTCTGAGACACGGGACTACTACAGGACCGACTCTGGCTTAAGGCCTCCCTTATAGCCTTGCCAAACTTTCTTAGCGTTCAGATTAGTCTAGGATACTTCCCCCTAACCGACTTCCTGCTCCCCATTACTATGGATCAGGATTGCTTTGTGGTCTTTCTCCCATCTCCCCATTTTTCTCTCGTACCTCTCCACTTCTTCTCACAGGCATTTCTCCTAATATAATCCTCGCACAGTTTGGAGCCTGCATTCGGAGATCCCACTCTAACACGTTACTTCTGCATAGTTAAGACAACATGGAATATACACTTTCTTATCTTACTGCCCCTTTCTTCTTGTTCAGTGGGTAGTAATCTTCATATGGGGAACTTTTTAGAAGGTAGGAAGGCATGACAGCTAGTTAGGAAAAATAGCAGGATTAAATCAGTCAATTTGAGAGAAACTGTAAAAATCAGCCAAATCATGGAGAAAATAGAGAAAACACAGGCATAGAAAAGAGACAGAAACATGCAAAAGTCACATTATTTTTTAACAATAACTGTGATGGTAGCTAAGAGGATGTGGGAATTTGACACACCCCCCCCAAAAAAGTGAAAGACTTCATCAGAGCTTCGCTGCTCATGCTCACTCACATTTGTCTTCAGAGTCCTCTTCTTATTTACACGGCTTTATGAGGGGGGGAAATGCAGATGAAGCAAACAGTAACTTGAAACAAAACACACTGGAGTAAGCTTGGTTTGGAGTAAGGTTAAAGAAATAATTTGGAAGTAGTCTGTCCTGAAGGGAAATGCATACACACTGAAGAACCAGTATGGTACCGGTCAGATTGTGTGCCGGCCACAGAGCCAGGAAAGCTTTCTGAAGGCCCCAACTGCACCAGTCATCTTACTTGCTCAACGATTAGGAAGTCCAAAATGAGAGGAAGGGTCCCAGGACATCAGACAAGGAGGGACTACCTGACGGCTCGGGGTAGCAACCAGTTCCCTTCAGCCACTGGTCTGGAAGTGCAGTATTCATATTTTAACATCTGGTAGAGCCGTGCCAAAGGTAACTGACTACCTTTCAGTCATTTATCCCTTTAATATTGATGAGTCC
>NW_021915542.1:0-1178 GCF_006229205.1 Suricata suricatta | reverse complement strand
TAAGGGTCCAAGTTCATTTTTTGGACATAGCTATCAAGGTTTTCAGGACCGTTTCTTGCCCAGGCTCTTGTTTCCCCATTTTGGCAGCCTTGTTGAGAATCAGGTGGCTGTGGAGGCCTGGGATGACTTCTAGACTCTCCATTTCATCACATTAATCTGTAAGCCTTGGTCACTGCTGTCTTTATATCCATAAAACCATCTAACTACTTATCTGCTGAAATCCTTTCTGTGACACAGATGAATGCTAAGGGACAGGAAACAATGGACACAAACCGAAGTGTGCAGAGCAACGGCGAACACTGGTGGCCCGGAGAGGAGAGGCAGCAGGTCGTACAGGGTCCAGGCAGGAAAGAAGGCCTGCTCTAAAGTCTCCATCGAATCCCGGAATGCCTCTGCGGACCACTTATTTCCATCCTGTAACACCCTTTGCGTGTTGCCCCGTCTAGCAACCCCTGTCCAAATCTTTCTTGTTCTCTGGGTCATCCTAATGCTTCTAGCTCCAGTTTTCTACCCGGCCATCCGGGTAGAATGAACTAGACCTGATTCCTCTCTGGGGGCCAGGTTGTTTGCCTTCCCACGACGGGACACAACTACCACCAATCATTTACTCACATGCGACCGTGAGCTTTGTATGCTGGCTTTAGCACAGCGTTTGACCCACAGCAGTCAGAAGTGTGCTGAGTGGGCCGACTGTTCAGAATTATCTTCAAACTTACCCAACGCAGTGACCATCAGGGTTTGCTGCGGGGCCCAGAGCACGTAGAAGCTCTGTCTTAGTGTTGTAGGAACACAGCCGCATGGCCAGTTGTAGTGAGTTATCTAAATACATGTATCCGTAAATCACTTAAAACCCATAGAATTCATTCCGAACCAGCACCCTGCTTGCTTATGATGTGCTACTACTGAGGAGGGAGAGGTACATTTACTAGAAACAGCACACGTCTGTAGTCCCCACACTGCACTGGTTTAAAAAGTTATGGACTTGACAGTACGTACGTTTCTCTCAAGTTGTTATTGAGCTACTTGTGCAAAGGAAGGAAATTACGTGTTTACTGAGTTACGTTCAGATCTTTAAATTACTCATTTGAACAAGTTCATTTAAATCTTCCATAAAAGACAAGCAGCTTACACATTTGATCACGGTCATTAAAAAGTAAATAAAATGAGTCATAGTCAAA
>NW_021915541.1:0-1178 GCF_006229205.1 Suricata suricatta | reverse complement strand
CACACACATTTAAAGGACTTAGTAATGCCAAACAACTGAAAAAGATTTGGATCAAGCCTTAAAGAACAATGGATATGTAGGGCAAAGTGGAGAAAGAAGGGGAGAGGAAGACAGAAGTAGAAATAAACGTATTTAATTAGCACTCTATTATGAATTTAAAAGAAGGAAAGCAATTTCATTAACCTCTTATTTGTTTTATTGTAATTTGGTTGGTGCATATTGTAACTAAAGCCCACACAAGGTCAAACAATATTGCTTATGGTCTCCAGAGTTCAGGCAGTTTTAATTGCACATTGGAAAACAAATATGTTTACACTTTGCAGTGTGAGTAGTATTTAAATAGAGGAAAAGGAAACATCTGGGGTATCATAAAATAAGAAGCATGACTACAAAATTAATCAACTGCCATTTTTAATTATCATAAGGCTGAGTAACTCTAAGATCATGAGATCTGCACTTATTTGGATACTGCCATTAAAATGTTTTAGGTACATTATAGCAACACTCTGACACTAACAGTTTGCCTTATTAAAAATATATTGTACTGTGAAGAAAAACACTGAGAAAGAATGGCCAGAAGCCAGATTGTATAGCCCCATTGTCTTCTGCCAGTTAATATTTCATTCTACTTGTAGTAATTAAATGTTACAGATGAACAGAGTTTTCAGGTTATTTTAATATATCATATTTTTAATTTTAATTATAATTATATTCCTCCACCTAGAATATTCTATGAAGCTTTTATTTCTAGGCTTTTCCCTCTTAGACCCCTTTGCTTGTTCAAATTTTATATATTATTCAGTATTCAGTGTAAGCATTATCTCTTCTAAAAGCATTTCTAAATCTCCTTCTGTTGGTTAAATGCCTCATGTTTACCACTTCAACTGCATATAGTCCACTACATTGATTATCTGTTATCTCTTTTTCTCTTCCATTGGACCAACCTGGCCCAGTAACCATGAATCCTTCACTTATATTCATGTACATGCATAGAAACTTCTAAAAATCCCACACATATTTGATCGAAATCATGGGGTGCAATGCTTTTTATGTTTTTTTTTATTTGAGGGGGAGCGGAAGCAAAGAGAGAATATTAGGCAGGCTTCATCCTCAGTGCAGAGCCCAACACAGGGCTCAATCCCACAACTTTGGGATCATAAACTGAGCCATAAATCAAG
>NW_021915540.1:0-1178 GCF_006229205.1 Suricata suricatta | reverse complement strand
GTTATTCCTTTGCATCATTGAAGAATAAAGTTAATTGAAAGTAACATTGTAAATGTTAAAGACCACTGGAAAAAATGGTGAAGGCAAAAATACTTCTTGCTTGGGGCACTTGGCTGATCAGTCAGTGGAACATGAAACTCTTGACGTCAGGGTTGTGAGTTTGAGCTCCATGTTGGGTGTAGAGATTAATGAAAAAATTAAAAAAGTAAAAAAGTAAAAAATACTGCTTGTTTGCTTTTAAATAGTCACATTGCACCACAATTCTCTAAAATTATTTGAGGTATAGATGAAGATAATATCAGAATATTGTTATATACATCAATAATGTATTAAGTTTCATGGGTGAAATATTTTCATACTTTTGTCAGTTTCCTTATTCTGTACTGTCTGTATAATAGTGACATAGTCAGGTACCCTGTGATGTTGTATGACAGTGAGTGGAGACAGCCGAGGAATAGTCATATAACAAGTCTTCCCAACTTTAGGCTACATTGTCCTAGGTATGCATTTGGCCTTTAAAAAAAGTCACTTGAATAAAATGATCATTGGTTGCTACGGATTGGTGAGAGGTAGGGATGAATTGGCAAATCTCAGAAGACTTTTATAATAGTGAAAGTGTCCTGTATGGGACTGTAATGGTAGATACATGTTGTCATTCATTTGTCAAAACCATAGAATATGTAACATCAAGAGTGAACCCTAATTTAACTATGGACTTTGGATAATGACGTGTCACTGTAGGTTTATTGATTGAAATAAATAGCGCACTCTGGTGCAAGATGTTGGTAGTAAGGGAGGCTATATGTGGAGGGGCTGTGCACAGGGGACATAGGGGAGTTCTCTGTACTTTCTCTCAGTTTCTCTGTGAAGCCAAACCTTCTCTAGAAATAACATTTGAAGGGTGCCTGGGTGGCTCAGTCAGTTGAGCGTCTGATTTCAGTTCAGGTTGTGATCTTGCAGTTCATGAGTTTGAGCGCCGCGTCAGGCTCTGTGCTGACAGCTTAGAGCCTAGAGCCTGTTTCAGATTCTGTGTCTCCCTCTCTCTCTGCACCTCCTCCACTCACGATCTGACACTCTCTCAAAAATAAAAATAAGAAATAAAAATATTTAAAAATGAAAATAAAAATAAAACAAGTAATTTGCAGGATTTTTATGATGGTAGGTTGCAATATTTAACA
>NW_021915539.1:0-1178 GCF_006229205.1 Suricata suricatta | reverse complement strand
GTTCTTTGCCGTGGTCGGGTAGCCCTGCCCTCGTGACCAGCAGCCTCCCAGCGGACCTGCAGGACCACGCCTTTTATTCCCAAGCCCGTACTGAATACCTGTAGGAATGGAAGGTTCCAACAAGGTTAAGACACAGCCTCCTTGTGGGGGGGCAGCTTCCTGACTCCACGGTGGTTATGGGATGCGAGGGCCAGTTTTTCCGAGGCTCAGCTCAAGCAGAGGCATTGGATATTTTCGTTTCTCTGGGGATTCAGATGAGTATCTCTGATGAGATTGGAGTGCATAAATCTTCTCCCATAGGAAAAGAACTTTGCCCTTTGTAATTGAAGAAAGCCTGCCTAAGCTTACTAATGACTGGGATTATCAAGGTCCATTGGTAATTCTTCAAGTTACCTGAGCGAGAAAAAAAACCAGTGATTATAGAAGCCAAGACCCAGCCTACTCAAGCACACGTGGGTCATTCACTTTGACACTTTGCGTGATTCGGGCCTTTTTATTCCTGGCCAGATTCCCGTGGCGCTGTAACCAGATACCGCCCTCCCCGCCCCCCAGGCCAGGAGGTGGACCCGTCAGTGAGACAGAGATGGTCAGATTTCTGATTCAGAGAATTCCAAGATCTGATGTCAAAGAGGCCTCTTTCCTTTCGGTTTATTCTTCCCGCATCCTCATTTTTTTTTTAATCCTAGCATCTCTTTGTGTTTTTAAATTCAGATGCACAAAGTGGCTAATCTTCTGGCTCCACGAGATCGCCAAACACCCTGCCTCATAGTCTCCCACTGTTCTGCTCTCACTGAGAGCAAGCACGGAAAGAACAGCGTTGGAACAGCCCATTGGGAAGATCTACGGTTGTCCAAACGACTTTCCTATTGCTCAAAATATTTTGGGACTCCTTTTAAATGTTTTTTTAAAATTTAGGGCCACTTGTGAGCTGCAAAGAGCAGAAGTACCAATGTCAGTGAACTTCCCACGGAATATTTGTGCAAGTCCCCAGCAGCAGCGTTCGCAGAGAAGAGGCACAAAACAGATCCGACGAAAGCGTTTGCTGCCGTCAAAGTGAAATTCCCACAGCAGTCTCTGTCCGAGTCTCAGCAGCCAGTCGGTTTTGCTCTGACTGGTCCTTATGAAGGAAAAATCGGGTCAGTTTCAGGCTGCCTTGCTAGCATTCCAGGGATTGCTCC
>NW_021915538.1:0-1178 GCF_006229205.1 Suricata suricatta | reverse complement strand
GTTATTCCTTTGCATCATTGAAGAATAAAGTTAATTGAAAGTAACATTGTAAATGTTAAAGACCACTGGAAAAAATGGTGAAGGCAAAAATACTTCTTGCTTGGGGCACTTGGCTGATCAGTCAGTGGAACATGAAACTCTTGACGTCAGGGTTGTGAGTTTGAGCTCCATGTTGGGTGTAGAGATTAATGAAAAAATTTAAAAAGTAAAAAAGTAAAAAATACTGCTTGTTTGTTTTTAAATAGTCACATTGCACCACAATTCTCTAAAATTATTTGAGGTTTAGATGAAGATAATATCAGAATATTGTTATAAACATCAATAATGTATTAAGTTTCATGGGTGAAATATTTTCATACTTTTGTCAGTTTCCTTATTCTGTACTGTCTGTATAATAGTGACATAGTCAGGTACCCTGTGATGTTGTATGACAGTGAGTGGAGACAGCCGAGGAATAGTCATATAACAAGTCTTCCCAACTTTAGGCTACATTGTCCTAGGTATGCATTTGGCCTTTAAAAAAAGTCACTTGAATAAAATGATCATTGGTTGCTACGGATTAGTGAGAGGTAGGGATGAATTGGCAAATCTCAGAAGACTTTTATAATAGTGAAAGTGTCCTGTATGGGACTGTAATGGTAGATACATGTTGTCATTCATTTGTCAAAACCATAGAATATGTAACATCAAGAGTGAACCCTAATTTAACTATGGACTTTGGATAATGACGTGTCACTGTAGGTTTATTGATTGAAATAAATAGCGCACTCTGGTGCAAGATGTTGGTAGTAAGGGAGGCTATATGTGGAGGGGCTGTGCACAGGGGACATAGGGGAGTTCTCTGTACTTTCTCTCAGTTTCTCTGTGAAGCCAAACCTTCTCTAGAAATAACATTTGAAGGGTGCCTGGGTGGCTCAGTCAGTTGAGCGTCTGATTTCAGTTCAGGTTGTGATCTTGCAGTTCATGAGTTTGAGCGCCGTGTCAGGCTCTGTGCTGACAGCTTAGAGCCTAGAGCCTGTTTCAGATTCTGTGTCTCCCTCTCTCTCTGCACCTCCTCCACTCACGATCTGACACTCTCTCAAAAATAAAAATAAGAAATAAAAATATTTAAAAATGAAAATAAAAATAAAACAAGTAATTTGCAGGATTTTTATGATGGTAGGTTGCAATATTTAACA
>NW_021915537.1:0-1178 GCF_006229205.1 Suricata suricatta | reverse complement strand
CTCTCTCTCTCTCACCCTCCCCTGCTTGTGCTGTGTCTCTCTGTCTCTCAAAAATAAATAAAAAACATAAAAAATTAAAAATAAATAAAAATAAAAATCTAAACTAACGGATGTACTCAAAAATAATTCCCTGCCTTTGTTTGGAACAGGTTTCATTCTTGCCAACTTTGGCATCTTAACAATCTTTACAATGTAGTCACAGATGGTAGGATATACAGTGTAGTTTATTTCAATTTCCAAAATGATAGCCTCAAATTAGAGACTCATTAGCTTATTATACATTTCTTCTAAACTACATGTTAGGTTTTAAAAAAATACATATACATAATTTTCAGATTGGGGTGTTCTAGGCCAACATAGTATGTGGAAGAATGGATATAAAGTTTTAGGAATAGCTGTGCTACTATTGATTCTGCTATTTTCTTTGTCACCATGTGAAGGAATCTATTAGGAATGGCATTGATTTTTTTTAAGCTTTCATTGCACTTTTCTTGGTTTGTTGACTCTGTGGGGCAGCAGCTGATTATGAACTAACTTGATTATTTCTATACAGATACTATGTCACTGGTGCTTGTGGACAACTTTCCCCTTAATACAACTTTGGAAATCAGGGTCAGTAGGAATAGTCTTTGGGTAAATCACATAACAAGACTCATCAGGATAAAACAGTGGTACACTTCAGTTCCCCTTTTTAAATCTTGTAAATTATAATTTGATAACATGTTTGGGTAAAATGTGTGTATTTTCCTCCTACCACTGAAATAGGGAATTACATATTCTCTTGCATCTTGGTGGCATGGCTTTTATGAATTAGTAGGCAATAAAAATACTATATCACATCTTAATAGGCTATTTGCTTTTTAATCTGTTAAATTCCAGGAAATGAAAAAATCTTTCTCCTCTCCAACAAATTCCCATGTCTTGGCAATTTTACCTTCTGACTATTGAATCCATTCACACTTGTCCAAGTTTACTGTCACTACCATTGCTGATACTTTCCTGACTTATATACTAGGGCTTCAGAAATTCAAGTCAGATTTAATTGTCCTTCTACTTACTATCTGTCAATGGCTTCTCTTTGTCTTTGGATGAAATGCAAACTTCTCTGCCTTATAAGTCTCCATATGAACTGATTCCTGCCTCTCCAATTTCAACTCTTCATCTGATTATATTTTTTG
>NW_021915536.1:0-1178 GCF_006229205.1 Suricata suricatta | reverse complement strand
CTCAAAAATAAATACATAAACATTTTAGGGGCTCCTGGGTGGCTCAGTTGGCTGAGCGTCCAACTTCAGCTCAGGTCATTATTTCACAGTTCGTGAGTTCGAGCACCCCGTTGGGCTCTGTGCTGACAGCTCGGAGCCTGGAGCCTGTCTCCCTCTCTGTCTGCCTCTTCCCTGCTCGTGCTCTATCTCTCTCTCTCTCAAAAACAAATAAACATTAAAAATTTTTAATTAATCAATAAACATTAAAACAATCTTTAACACTGATTTTCCCATCTCTTCACAACCGGAGAGGCAGGAACAGGGCAGAAATGGAAACTAAGCAAGCAGCAAAGACCCTGTGTGAGACTGACATGGGTCTACTAACTTGTATCTCTAAGTAAAGTTGCTTATCCAGTTCCTAATCCACTTAATCATACCGATACGCTTCTACTTACAAACAAGCCGTCCATCAGTCTGTTTTCTTCATAAGTTCAAAGTGATTACGAGGGGTTAAAACTTGCTGTCCCCAGTGACCATTCCCACCAAGGATGAGCCGAGGTCAGATTTTATAACTTTAAAATCAGTCATAGACTTCTCGTCCTCGCTCATTTACATTTTAATGGATACCCTTTGCCAGGGTAGATTAGTTTTACCTACACTCAAAATCCTTAATGAGCTCTTTGGATGGCACCCAGCAGGAGAAATATATTGCTCTGGAGAAGGTGAATCTGGGGGTTGGTTGGTAGAAACAGAATGTGTCAAGTGGGTGATGCCATTGGGCTGAATGAATGGAGGGACGGAATGATGGACACTGGATGGCAGAGGCACCTTCTGGAAGTCAGCCTTTCCCGCATGCCCATATTGTTCTGCTGGTAAAGTCAGCACACCAGTCTGGTCTGAAGCAAGCCCGTGCCCAGTGACTGCGCCCCGACAGAAGGACAGGAGGGTTCTGAGAGGGGACCTGCCAGAAGTCAGAAGATGAGATGCTGGACAGGAAAGACGGAGTCAGGAAAACAGGAGCTGACAAGGCAGGCCGGTTGCTGGAGACCTTCGTGGGCACTGCATACCAGAAGCTTCTCGCAGCTTGGGTTTGGGACCGAGTACATGATAAATCAGAAGTGTGGCTCCCCGATGCATCGCCGTGGCCAGCAGTGTGCCAGAGCTACATTTATTTAGAAGGAACAAGGGCATTGAGGCAA
>NW_021915535.1:0-1178 GCF_006229205.1 Suricata suricatta | reverse complement strand
TTATCCGAAGCAATCTGTTTGAATCCAAATAAGTAAAATTTGCAATATTTAAATGAAGCTTCTTCAGTTAGCAAATGATTGCATTAGTTCCTATATTCGTAGTGCACAGGCATTTGTCATATTTTTTAAAGTTATGGAATCTTTTAAAAAAATAGACTTCCTATCTTGCCCTTCATTAAAATTACCTGTTTCCTAAGTGGTAATCGCCATCTTGTATTTCAGAAGAATTACAACCAGAAGCTGTACACAAATACTCTTCTAGCGAAAGGTCCCGTTACCGTTGGTCATATCTGACACAGCGCGAGTAGGGTACTTCTCATTGTTTGAACAATCCCCCAAAACGCCTGGCATTTGTCTGACCCACCCTACAGAGTCTTTTTTGAGGACCTGTGCTGCATCTGATACCATGCTAAGATGCTTTGGGGAACATAATGAAGTCTAAAACAACACCCTTAGTTTAAAAGGTGTTGTTTTTGAGACTTTTACGAGAATCCCCAAGTGCTGTCCCCATGGCACCATCTGGGAGGCCAGGGGTGGGTGCCTGGGACCTGGTGGGTGGCAGGCGGCTCAGGCACCTGAGGAATGGCACAGTGTCAAGGGTAGTGCTGGGGGCTGAGTCGCAGGGGAGTGACCTGCCAGGAGGCGGAGGTTTGCCCTTTGAGACCTGGCAGCGAGGGCAATGGGTCTGCAGTAAAAGGGGGTCCCCTTTAAAAGGAGAGGATTTAGGGGTACCTGGGTGGCTCAGCCAGTTACGTGTCTGGGTTTGGCTCAGGTCATGATCTCGAAGTTTGTGAGTTCAAGCCCCATGTCAGGCTCTATGCTGACAGCCCAGGGCCTGGATCTTGCTTTGGATTTTGTGTCACCACCCCCCCCCGCCCCTCCCTTGCTCACTCTCTGTCTCTCAAAATAAACATTAAAAAAAATTTTGTTTTAAGGAGAGGATTTCAAGGGTAGAGACATAATCGGGTTGGCAGGGAGGAGAGAGCCATGGACACACACCACGGTCGTGTATGTGACTACGGACTCACAGCAACAGGTGACGGGCTCATTTGCTCCGTTCCCTACAGTGTGTCTCTGTGTCTTCCTTGACCTAAAGCACGGGAGGATCAAGCACAGACGGGAAAGATGTTTCCGGTCATCTGCTTGGTTTTGCATCTCTTTGTCTGTGTATTTGATCT
>NW_021915534.1:0-1178 GCF_006229205.1 Suricata suricatta | reverse complement strand
CTCCTAGATCCTTCCTCTTATCGTCTTCTGACCTGGCTCAACACTGTTCTCTTTCTGACTGGAGTAACCCCTTGGGGACCTTGACTATGGTCTGCTCCCACAGGAGGATGAGGAGACTGTAGAGGAGGGTCCACCCAGGGTCTGTCCCCAGGTTCATCCCTGGCACTCCAGGTCATCTCGGGGTCTCCCTTGTGCTTCTAGATCAGGATGTTGGCAGCACCGTGTGAGGTCCTGTGCCAATCAACCACCCTGTCTTGAAGGGAGCGGTGGGAAACTGCCCTTACCCAACAAACAGAAGTCTCTGGCATCAGAGAAGTCACTGGTGGCGGCCGTGCTGATGTGGGCAACATCAAAGTTCCTGATGGACGGGTCAACAACTGCTGCGGAGAGGGCCAGGGACTGCCACGAGCCGGGGGCGACTAGGAGGGAGAGCAGGGGACATGAGTCACACCCAGCTGTCCATGCTGTGATGATGAAGACAATGGTGTCCCCGGAGAAGCAGCCCGGGGAGGATCTGGGGCATCCTCCCCGCGGCCTCCATCCTCCTGTGACCCCACACCTTGATCCATCTTCCCATTGGACAGTGATGTATTACAAGTTTTTATGAACCAAGTTCTAGGCTCAAGCCTATGGATACAAAGGTAGAACAGAAACAAAACAAAAAAAAACAAAAAGCCCCCACCAAGCCACGGCTGTCTCTATGAAGCAGCTCAGTCGAGTGGGAGAGAAGGAAGATGGATGAGACCAGCATCAACACAGGTGTTAGCACACAACGATCAGAACGAAGCCGCCAACAACGGTAACAGCGGACCTATCAGCGCTGTCGCGTGATGCGGCGTAGCGCTTCCCAGACACGTGCCATGTAATCCTCCCCAAGCCCTCAGATGGAGAAAAGACCACTGCTTCCCACCACGGGCGCTGCGGTGTGCTGCCCGGGCCACTTTCAGGACCCAGCTCTCACTTGCCCAGCGCTTGGAAGCTAGTGTCTGGAGGCTCCTAGCTGTGTCCCCTCCAGGAACTGCCGCCCCTCCCAGGGTCCCAGCCTGTGTCCCAAATCTAGTGGGTTTGCAAAGGTCCAACCCCTGCCTCAAGACGGGCCCACGCTGCAGGGCCAGCCTGGCTTTGGAGCTCAATCAGGGATCTGTGGGGCCCTGGTTTGGTTGGCACAGAGGCTCTGC
>NW_021915533.1:0-2327 GCF_006229205.1 Suricata suricatta | reverse complement strand
ATAAAAATTAATAGAAAGTTTCAGGTTTCCAAAGATTTGAAAGCTATGCTAACAATCACCCATAAAAGCATTGAGACAGACAAAAGTAACCATTATTTTAAGTCATCGTTTTGCTAACAAATTGCCACAGAGATAACATGAGGTTACTTTACCTCTAGTAAACATTGGTAGATTAAACGTTTCATATTAAAGAATTATTTTTAACGTTTGTTTATTTTTGAGAAAGAAAGAGAGACAGAGTGCAAGCAGAGGAGGGGCAGAGAGAGGGGAAGACACAGAATCTGAAGCAGGCTCCAAAGATTTGAAAGCTATCCTGCAAATCACCCATAAAAGCATTGAGACAGACAAAAGGACGTGGGGCTAGAGCTCACCAACTTCAAGATCATGACCTGAGCCGACATTGGATGCTTAACCACTTAACTGAGCCCCCCAGGTGCCCCTGAAAGTTTACATCTAATGCTGACAACTGCAAAGACAAATCTATTTTGATTGAACCAGCAAATTTAAATTAGCCTAAACACCAACTGTGTTTCACCTACACCCACTTAAAAATCAATCAATTTTCCCCATTGTCACTTTTTACCTGGGACACCTGGGTAGGAACCTGGCATATGCGGTCTAAGTGGCTGTTCTTCCCTCCTTGGCATCGAGGGGCGGCCAATGGTGCCGGAGGCACTGAGGATGGTACAGGAACCAGTTATGTGCGCCACACCCCAGGTGGTGCAGAAACAGGAGGAGGGGGAGGGGAAGGCAGAAGAGATGAGATGCCAGCAGAAGGCAGACCGGGAGAATTCCCGGTTCTAAACCTTGTCAACTCGGACAGAGATGCAGACGCCATGTGTTCCCCCAAAGTGGAAATGCGGAGTCCATGTCAGGCCGGAGCAGACAGGGGATTTCACTGAAGCAGATGGTACTTGGGCAGCTAATATTCCTTAAAGTCCCGATCCGGAGGTGGACTAACCACAATTGGCTCCAGTTATCATGGCCATTAACCCGGGAAATGAATGAGGGAGAGGCCCTCACATCCATTAGGAGAAGGAACAGAGAGAAAGAGTCACGTCCCCTTTGTCAGGCATGGCTTGTGTTTCCTCCAGCGACTGCGTTCTGTCAGGAGGAGGCCTATTTAGATAATTATCATCCAAGATATCAGGAGGGAGTTGACTGGTCTGGTTACTCACCACACACGTTCTGCAAGAGGTCCTTGGGCCCACGTCCTGATTTAGAGCCATAAGGCCTGGACCAAGGGTACTTCCGTCCATTTGCCCTGTTGAAGGCCATGCAGTGTTTCAGGAGATCAGTCCTTTTCTACATTTTCAATCCTAGTTATATCCAGTGGTTCAAAAGGCATCCCAGGGGAGGGTCCTTGGGCACCGAAGAGAAGCCCCCATGCTCCTCCTAGAGAGAAAAGTAGAGAGAAGCACAGAAGGTCCATTCCCACGAGAATCCCCCCTGACTCCTGGGTGGCGCCCCACACGCAGGATATATCAGAGGTTCCTGAGGTGTCAAAGCCACCCGAGGCGTCCTTTAACAAAATCGCTATGATCACCAACCAGCTAGCTGCTAAGGGCCCCCGAAGGAGGGATGCTAGCATCCTCCACCCTCTGCTTCCCCGTTGCATGCTAGGCTACAAACGGGTGCTGGCGTAGGGACCTGAGTTTGCCTCGCTATAAGAAGAGAAAGAAGAGAGGAGAAGAGAAGGCAGAGAAGAAGCCACTCTTTTTAACCCCTGGAAAACGCTGGAAAAGTTTTACAAGGGGAATCACCCAATTTTGTAATTTAAGTAGCAGTTAGTGGAGGACCTTTACCGAAACAGTATAGACAGAAATGCATCATGATCCAAGCAACATTCCAACACATGTAGTCTTTACAGCCAGCTTCCCTAGGAAACGGTCCTGGATGGGTTTCAATTCAATGGGGTACTGGTTTCGGCCGGCTCCCATGGAGGTCCTGTGGCCAGAAGTGGCTAGACCAGGGATGTGGAGGGGGTCATGTTAGACCAGCGAGGAGGAAAGTGCACACAGGCGTCTTAAGACGGGCAGGTATCCTGGTGACTTGGGTGGCTGTCCCGTGCCCGAGACAGACACCTTTGTGTAAGGACGGGAATAAAGAGAGGGCATCCAGCTTCTGGGTCTTATCACCATTCTGGACAGGCAGCCCCCTTTCACTCGGTTCCTGGACTAGGCCCTTAAGGAAAGACTGGGCCTGGGTATGTGTGCATGTTGTGTGTGTGTGTGTGTGTGTGTGTGTGTGTGTGTGTGTGTGTGTGTGTGTAAGGTAGCTGGTCCCTCCTTGGCCCTCCCACTTTGCCTTGTCCGTCTTTAGTACTG
>NW_021915532.1:0-1178 GCF_006229205.1 Suricata suricatta | reverse complement strand
GTGATGGAGGAGGGCACTTGTGGGGAAGAGCACTGGGTGTTGTATGGAAACCAATTTGACAATTAACTATTTAAAAAAAATAAAAATAAATAAAAATATGTTTCTTTCATTATGTATGTTACTAGGGAGAAACTGGACATTACCAAAATGTCTAATAGTAAATTGATTAATGAGATTAACTTCAGTGTCTCATAATGGATTACTATTGAGCTATTAAAAATTATAGAAGTCTATCTATATGGACTTGGAAAATATGGAAAAGATCAGGTTCCAAGTAGTAGTTTTGAGATAATCCCATTTATCTAAAAAGAACATTGCAGAGAAATAAATGATTGAAAAGAATATAGACCCCAATGTCAGTAGTGGTTATATTTGTAGATAGAGTTGAGTATTGTAGTAGAAAATTATTTGGGGAAAAGTTCTTTAATCTCCGGAGGCCTCAAATCTTGTATCCTCAGGATTCTACTGGGACTGAATCTCTGGGTAAGAAATAACTGTACAATGTCTGTTTATAAATTTGGGTTATTGGGTGCCGAAATCAAAGAAGAAAACTGCGTCAGTCAAAATACAGAGATTACATACAGTATAAATTTAGCTCTGTCACAGACTACACTAAAATGATTTGGAAAAAAAAGTGCTTGCCAAAAGTTTAAATCTGATTCTAGAAGTAAGTACTGAAAGAAGAAACTAACTGCAGTGCCAAGTTAAAACTCAAATAAGAGTCCAGGGAAGGGCACCAACAGAAGGAGATGGGCAAAGACAAGATTTCCATCCTACATGAGGACCCAACAGCTGCACCCAGTAGCCTAGGCTTCTGTCCATCACATCGGACATAAAACAAACCTGGTTAAGAAGGGGGGAAGAATTCAAGCATCTCAAGATTCTGGTCCCTACAAAGTGGAGCTACTTCACACACTACTGTTTCCCCATTTTCCATGCTAACACCCTTCCAGGGATGCTCAGCTCCTCAGGAGTCCCAGAAAGTTCTCCAAACTTGGACTTGCAATTTGTCTCTGTAAAAGAAAATATCTTTATCTCCCTTTGTTGGTATTCTCTGGGTAATTAAAGGCAAGAGAAGGTGCAGACTTTTTAAATCTTTATAAAAAAAACCAAAACCCTGACCTTTGCATATTATTGTCTTGCCCTAAATAGCCTTATGGGGAGTGGGGGGCGGGGTG
>NW_021915531.1:0-1178 GCF_006229205.1 Suricata suricatta | reverse complement strand
TTATTTCTTCAAGTCCTTTTTTCAGCCCTGCCTTCTCCTTCTAGGACTTGGGACATAAATGCTAGATCTTTTTTATGGTCCTGCTGGTCCCCGAGGGTCTGTTTATTTTTCAGTCAGTTTTTTCTCTTGTTCAGATTGAATACTTCATTGTTCTTCTGCCTTCCAGTTCACTGGTTAATTTCTCTGTTCACTCCGTTCTCCTGTTGGCCAACACACTGAGGTTTTCATTTCAGTCATCATGTTTTTTAACTTATGACGTTATATGTCTTCTGTTTCTCTGTTTGACTTTTCTGTTTCTCTTTTTCCGCCACCACCCAGGGAAGCTGAACCTCCCTGTCCCCTGCTCGGTGTTCGTCAGAGGCTCCCGGAGGACCACTGGGGAAGCTCGCTACACTGGCTATGGGTGTACCCCCTGGCTCTCCACGGGCCTTTCCCCTGCAGCTTGTCACTGGGATGGAATGGTTGTTGTTGAAAAGTTTCTGCTGTGCTTGGCTGCCCCTTTCCTGGCCCTCGAGCTGGACAGCAGGCATTTCTGTCCATACCTGATGGGGTTTCCAAGCCCAGGCTGTAGAAGGCAGAAGACGATGCACCCTCCCCCCCGTCACTCCTGGCCAGTCTGCTCTGCATCTCCGTGTCTTCTGGTGTTTGCTTCTTACATAATGTTCAGTTTTTAGTTGTACTTGGAAGAATAGTGAAAAATACATTTACTCCATTTTTATAGTAGCCAGGACCTGAGTTTTAATAGATGTCTGTGATATATTTTATAATACCAAGCAGTTCAATTTTGTGAGTAAGTTTGGGAAGATGTGTGGAGCTTTCTAGTACGGTGTGTCCCACAGAGAGTTGTTGGGGGTCCCTCATAGCACCTGTGCCTGAATAGTGATCAGATGATGCAGATCTCACCATGATGACTCTAAATTTTGTCATGCTTCCACCACCTCTAATTGTTTTCACAATGAACCCTCCCTAGTTTCCTCATACCTGTGTTAAAATACACAAAGTCAATTATATTTTTTAAAGGAAAAAAGAAAGCTTTAAATAGTGCCGTGTAATGTGAATTCATTACTGTGTGAACTTTGCTCATCATTCTCCTGTGAATAAATCCCAAGATTCAGTTTTTTTGTGGTAGATCACTCTCTGGAATGTGCCATTTGTCTTTCGTATGATTTCTTCTCCTC
>NW_021915530.1:0-1178 GCF_006229205.1 Suricata suricatta | reverse complement strand
TCTCTCTCTCTCTCTCTCTCAAAACTAAATAAACATTAAAAGTAAATAAGTAAAAATGAAACCACTCCAGGATGACTTCCTTTATAGTCACCCACCCACCACCCAGGCCGGCCGAGAAAGCCGTCAGAGGCGCTATCGGCCCGGGACAGACCAGGCCCAGATGTGCCATCACGTGAGGAGAAGGGAGCCTGTGATCTGGGACCCCCCAGGCGTCCGGGGCGGGGGTCCAGGTCTGGGGTCAGCCTAGACCCCATCCTCTCCAACTGGGACACCCCCTGGTTCCCAGGAAAAGAGTTTCGGCTCCCAGGTCCGGCCAGGCTTGGGGCCCTTAGTCCAGGGAGGTTTCAACTCCACAAGCCAAGGGAGTCCCTCTCTCGGCTCCCTGAGGCCACCCTGCATCAGGACAGGGCTTCCCAACCTGGGTGCTACTGATGTTCCAGGCTGCCCATTCTTTGTGGGGGCGCGGGAGGGGGGCTGCCCCGTGCACTGCAGTTCAGCACTATGCCCACCCTTATCCAGGAGATGCACCCCTCCACTCCCTGGGGCACCGAACCACCGACCGCAAACATCCGGCTCAGCATTTCTGAACCCGGCGGCTAAAACCTCTTGGTTAGCACACCTCTGGCCTCCGTGTCGCACTCCCTGTTTTCCGTACTGACTCCTGCAAACTCGGATTTGGAGACCAACTTGTGTTCTTCCGAGAAAAGGCACAGAAAGGGAGAGAGAAAAGCAGAGCACCTTCGCGAGTGTGGGACGGAGGCCGGGGCGCTTACATGATACTCCGCTGCATGGTGGCGTCAGAATCCCTTCCCTCTCTCCTCTTCCTCCTCTCCACCCCGCTCGTCCTGAAACAGAAAGCCGAACACTTGGTGAGAATCCGGGTGGTGCAGACACCAAAACACATGGCCCTCCTTCTTTCAGAAAGAAAAAACCCCCGGGGCACCTGGGTGGCTCAGCAGGTTAAGTGACAGAGTTTAACCCAGGTCATAATTCTGCGCTTCCTGGGTTCCTGGATTGGAGCTTCGCGGCGGGCTCTGTTCGGACAGCTCCGAGCCTGGAGCCTGCTTCGGATTCTGTGTTTCCCTTCCTCTCTGCCCCTCCCCCGCTCACACCCTGTCTCTGGCTCCCCAAAATAAGCATTAAAGAAAATGTTTTTTAAAACGAAAGAATCCCCCCCC
>NW_021915529.1:0-1178 GCF_006229205.1 Suricata suricatta | reverse complement strand
CAGGGTGTCTGGGTGGGTTAATGCGGCAGATAGGAGGCTGGGCAGGCTGGGAGAAGGAATAGGATACGTGACTTTGGGATCTTTGATTTTGAGGCACCTTATTCAGGATCTGCTTCTCCCTGCAGGTTCTGGGCTTCGGTGGAGCCCTACTGTGCTGATATTACCAATGAGGAGGTACGCACGCTAGAAGAACTACTGAAACCGCCAGAAGATGAGGCTGAACATTACAAGGTAGAAACCCTGCACCTCCGTAGACATGGTGGTGAACTAGAGGGCTCAGAGGTGCCTCAAAATCAAAGATCCCAAAGTCACGTATCCTATTCCTTCTCCCAGCCTGCCCAGCCTCCTATCTGCCGCATTAACCCACCCAGACACCCTGCTCTAATTCTCGGCTTTCTTGCATTATTTCCTCTCTACCCCATCCAAATGATGGCCACATACATCCTGAGGGATCTGCTTCAGTGAGGCTGTCCTTTGTACCAACATCTCCATACCCTCTGCTTTTTATTTTTAATTTTTAAAAATATTTATTTTTGAGAGAGCAACAGATGCGAGCAGGGGAGGGGTAGAGAAAGAGGGAGACACAGAATCTGAAGCAGGCTTCAGGCTCAGAGCTGTCAGCATAGAGCCCCAAGTAGAGCTCGATCTCAGAAATGGTGAGATCATGACCTGAGCTGAAGTCGAATGCTTAACCAACTGAGCCACCCTGGCGCCCTTCTGCTTTGATTCAAGCCTTCATCACCTTTTGTCCAAATGGTGTCTTAATACTTCCCTATCAGGGCGCCTGGGTGGCACAGTCAGTTAAGTGTCCGACTTCGGCTCAGGTCATGATCTCGCAGTTTGTGGGTTCGAGCCCTGTATCAGGTTCTGTGCTGACAGCTCAGAGCCTGGAGCCTGTTTTAGATTCTGTATCTCCCTCTCTCTCTGCCCCTCCCCCGCTTGTGCACAGTCTCTCTGTCTCAAAAGTAAATAAACATTAAAATAAATAAATAAATAAATAAATAAATACTTCCTTGTCTCCAGAGGGACTTTTTTTCTTTCTTTAATATGTAAATGTTAGGTTTCTTCTGATGTAAATAAAACGGGTTCCGTTAAAGAAAATGTAGAAAATACAGATTAGTGTTTGGGAGAACTCTCCCATAGTCCAGCTGTTGTGATCAGATGTGACACAGCCCTGT
>NW_021915528.1:0-1178 GCF_006229205.1 Suricata suricatta | reverse complement strand
ACACAGCCAGAGATAGATTAATGTCCGGAACCTTGGTCTCCTAAATCTCCAACCAAGGCTCCTTCTGTCCCTTCCGGTGAAAGATCTTCTTTTCCTTCCCACTTGCAGGAAATGCCCAGATGCCTCATCAGATAAACAATCTTCCTACCAAACCTGGTTTGAGTTGGAGCTCCTCCCTTTCGCTTACACTCGGAAGCCCTAGCCTCGTCCTTACTAGCTTCCTTACCACGCTCAGAGAAGGTCCACCTACCAAACTTCCCCTTCGTCCTTAACAGGCTATTTCTCCCATCATTCCTCAAGACAAAATTCCTACCAGAGCTTTCTATGTTTTCTGCCCTTATTGTTTGTGTGATGTAATCTTACCAGTCAGCATTCATTTTATGTAGAAATGTATTTTTTCATTAAAATTTTTTTTTAATGTTTATTTTTGAGAGAGAGGGAGACACAGCACAAGCAGGGGAGGGGCAGAGAGAGAGGGAGACACAGAATCCAAAGCAGGCTCCAGGCTCTGAGCTGTCGGCACAGAGCCCGATGCGGGGCTCAAACCCATCAGCTGTGAGATCATGACCTGAGCCACCCAGGCGCCCCTGTATTTTTTCATTTACAAAATAATATCACCATATTATGGAAACAGTTTTATTTTTTTTTATTTTAAATGTTTTTTATTTATTTTTGAGAGACAGAGAGAGACAGCGTGAGCAGGGGAGGGTCAGAGAGAGAGGGAGACCCAGAATCCAAAGCAGGCTCCAGGCTCTGAGCTGTCAGCATAGAGCCTGACACGGGGCTTGAACCCACGAACCCTGAGATCATGACCCGAGCTGAAGCTGGGCACTTAATGGACTGAGACACCCAGGCACCCCTGTATTTTTTCGTTTACAAAATAACATCGCCAAATTAAGGAAACAGTTTTGTTTTAATATCCATTTATTTTTCTAGCTTCCAGTTGACAAATATCTCCACCGTCCCTCAAGTCCAGCTCGTTCTCGTGCAGGCCTCGGCCGCGCCCCTGTCTCTAGCGCTCCACTCTCCATCTCTTCCTCGCTCTCAGGAGTACTGACTGGGCCAGCGGGAAGGCTTTCCTCCCTACCACTGAGAGGCAGTGAGGGCAGATTCTTTCTTTTGGGCTGAGGTAGACATCTGTCTGGGCTTGTCTGTCTGCTCCCGTCCCTTCCTCCTCG
>NW_021915527.1:0-1178 GCF_006229205.1 Suricata suricatta | reverse complement strand
CCAGATCCCTGGGTGATTCCCAGGAGCATCAAACTTGGAAACCCATTGCTCTCATCAGCGGGACGATCACGCCCCACGCGAGGTGATCTGGGCCTCCCCGAGAGAGGGCATCCAAATTCACACGCTTGTCATCCTGTGAGAAAAAAGTCTGGCCACAAAAACTGAAAATCAAGATTTGCATTCATTCAACAGCTTTTTTTTTAATTGAGCACCTACATGTAAGGACTATGCTAAGGTTTAGAAGAAAGTCCTTCAAAAAAGCACATTCAATCTTAAAACTAAAATAAATGAATGCCATTTGATTCAAATCCCCCACTTTCTCTTTGAAGAGATGCCAATTACATACAACCGACGAGCGAGACCAGTGAGGGAAACAAGATAAGAATTACGCTACGTACCTTTTATGTCATTTTCTATTAGTGAGATGTTGCTGAATTATAATTCATTAGAAAAGGTGTAATGGAGGGTTTTTATCTCCCAGCATTATTCGAATAGAATAGAATCACTTCAATAAAAAAATTTTAAGGCAAATTGCCAATTTTCTTTAAAGAATAGAAAAAAAAGCATTTATTTTTACCGAAAGATCTTGGTCCTCATCTCACCGATAAAAATGCCATTTACGGATGTGATTTTTTTTCCCTCGGATGAACTCAAGAGTTCCAAGAACCAGGACTATATTTGCAGCGCTGTGGGCACCGTCCTCTGGCAGGGCTGTCTGGACGCCTGTCTGAGCAGAAGCACAGACAGACGGCTTTCCTTCGTGAGGTCGGGCTTCCGTCTGCTCGTTAGCTGACGAGACCCAGGAAAAGTCTGCAGGATCCCACGCTCGCTCGCCCCCGGCGCACAGAGACCCCTGTGACGGCTTCAGCTGAGCAGCGAGGAAGGAGATGTATTTATTTCCCTGACTTTCTTGTCCTGAAGGGGCGGGAAGTTCAGGCAAACCTGGCAGGCACATGGGCCAGCACCAGTGGAGTATTCTGGGCGTGGGCGTGCCGTCCATCCTTCCCCAAGGCCAAGGCCAAGACCTCCCCCGAGGCCCCTCCCCCTCCCCACACATTTGCGGCTTCCTTCTGCCATGTGTCTGATGTCCATCTGCCTTGTCAGCACCCGCATCTACTTCTGTCACTCACTCTATCTTACAAGGGGAGGAGACTCTCCCCTGGTGATTGGGAGGCCGT
>NW_021915526.1:0-1178 GCF_006229205.1 Suricata suricatta | reverse complement strand
CTTGATTTATGGCTCAGTTTATGATCCCAAAGTTGTGGGATTGAGCCCTGTGTTGGGCTCTGCACTGAGGATGAAGCCTGCCTAATATTCTCTCTTTGCTTCCGCTCCCCCTCAAATCAAAAAAAACATAAAAAGCATTGCACCCCATGATTTCGATCAAATATGTGTGGGATTTTTAGAAGTTTCTATGCATGTACATGAATATAAGTGAAGGATTCATGGTTACTGGGCCAGGTTGGTCCAATGGAAGAGAAAAAGAGATAACAGATAATCAATGTAGTGGACTATATGCAGTTGAAGTGGTAAACATGAGGCATTTAACCAACAGAAGGAGATTTAGAAATGCTTTTAGAAGAGATAATGCTTACACTGAATACTGAATAATATATAAAATTTGAACAAGCAAAGGGGTCTAAGAGGGAAAAGCCTAGAAATAAAAGCTTCATAGAATATTCTAGGTGGAGGAATATAATTATAATTAAAATTAAAAATATGGTATATTAAAATAACCTGAAAGATCTGTTCATCTGTAACATTTAATTACTACAAGTAGAATGAAATATTAACTGGCAGAAGACAATGGGGCTATACAATCTGGCTTCTGGCCATTCTTTCTCAGTGTTTTTCTTCACAGTACAATATATTTTTAATAAGGCAAACTGTTAGTGTCAGAGTGTTGCTATAATGTACCTAAAACATTTTAATGGCAGTATCCAAATAAGTGCAGATCTCATGGTCTTAGAGTTACTCAGCCTTATGATAATTAAAAATGGCAGTTGATTAATTTTGTAGTTATGCTTCTTATTTTATGATACCCCAGATGTTTCCTTTTCCTCTATTTAAATACTACTCACACTGCAAAGTGTAAACATATTTGTTTTCCAATGTGCAATTAAAACTGCCTGAACTCTGGAGACCATAAGCAATATTGTTTGACCTTGTGTGGGCTTTAGTTACAATATGCACCAACCAAATTACAATAAAACAAATAAGAGGTTAATGAAATTGCTTTCCTTCTTTTAAATTCATAATAGAGTGCTAATTAAATATGTTTATTTCTACTTCTGTCTTCCTCTCCCCTTCTTTCTCCACTTTGCCCTACATATCCATTGTTCTTTAAGGCTTGATCCAAATCTTTTTCAGTTGTTTGGCATTACTAAGTCCTTTAAATGTGTGTG
>NW_021915525.1:0-1178 GCF_006229205.1 Suricata suricatta | reverse complement strand
AACTTGGGGGGACCATGCTGGGTCAGTGAGTTAAGTGTCTGACTCATGATTTTGGTTCAGGTCATGATCTCAAGGGTTTATGAGATGGAGCCCTTCGTGGGACTCCGTGCTTACTCACTGTGCCTGCTTGGGATTCTCTTTCTGCCCTTTCCCTGCTCTCTCTCTCTTTCTCAAAATAAATAGACATTAATAACAACAAAAAAAAAAAACTAAGAGAACTTGGGTTCTAGATTGTCTGTGCAATTTCACTTGCAGTCCTTAGTATGAACGATTTCCCTCTCCCCAGCCTTGGTTTCCATCACTACATTTTAAACTGAACAGGACAGAATACAACTGTTTTACTACTGTTCATTGTGGAAGGGTCACTAATACTCAGAGAAAACTTACTCTGAAAGGTTTCACTTCCTGTTTTGAAAGAAAGCCTCCAGGATAAGAAGGTAGTCATTAAAACATCAGACCCATTTCCCTTTTTCCATTCAGGATCTTCCAAAATCTTCTTTAGACATTAGACAAGAAATTCCCTGAAGGCATTCTAGGTAGGGGATATCTGTGCTATGTATTCCCGGTAGGGAAGCCGATTGTTTTCCTTTTGATTCGAATGATATGCCCAAGTGCATAATGGTGAAATCAGGCCCATAAATACTGATTGTTCCATAGTGATCTCTTCCCCCAAAATTGTTATAAAGTCTCATATCTGGAAACAAAACAGTATTCTAGAAAATATTTTCACTTACAAATAAAATTATATTTTATCTTTTGAGATTCTTTTAAATACCAAAGTAGTAAGAGGCAGCCAAACTAAGCAGCAAATTGAGCCAGTCGAAACCTCTGTAGATCATAATTCATGGTTTTACATGGCAGGCTAGAGTAAGCTGTTATTTTTCTCTCTCAGTGACAGCAGAACTCATGAGTATTTGTGATGGTAGCAAAAAAGAATATGAAAAAGTAAAAACAGCCAGTTGACATCCTCATTATATTAAACATTCATGCAAAAAAATTCATATGAAAGTTTGCTTTTCAGAATGAAATAATAGTACCACCAACAACACTGAGAACATGATATAATATTTGCTTAGTCCTTTATGATTTTCCATAATCCTTTAATATGTTATTTGAAATTGGTCCCATAAGACTATATATATGTGTGTAATAGGCATTCATATAAATGAATTTGTATT
>NW_021915524.1:0-1178 GCF_006229205.1 Suricata suricatta | reverse complement strand
GATGGGGCGACACGAGGGTGTCTGCCGAGGTCCCCACTCTGGGGAGCATCTTGGTCACTCAAGCCCATGTTCTGCAGAGCTTTGGCCTCATACTTGTTGAGTTTGGGCTCACGTCCGGCTCTTCCATGGGGACTGGTGGGGACGTCCCTGCCCGTCACAGGCCCTGGTGCACCGGTGGCTGGTTCTGGCTGATGGTCACATTTGTTTTGTTACACCTTCCACAAGCAACGTGGATCCGTGCTCTGTGACAACTCTTGCACCTGTGACTAAACAATCATGCACCGTAGCCTCCTATCTCCCGCCCCTGCTGGAACATAGGCCCCCCTGGGTCCCCAGCTATGCCTACCATTGGGAGACCCAGGGGAGCGTGCCGGGCAGGGCTGGGGTCTCTTTTCTGCTCGCACGCTTCACTACCACAGCTGAGGAAGAATGAGATGTGCAGTCCCTGCTCCTGAGTCACCTGGAAAGGGAAGGGCCAGGCCACATCCCCCCCTGCTCACACATGCCCAGTCTGACGCCAGACTGGTTCCACCATGAGCCCCACTCGTGTCCATGCTTCCTTGTATAAGAACATGAAACTTGGGGTTCCTGCGTGGTTCAGTTGGTTAAGCATCTGATTCTTGACTGTGGCTCGGGTCAGACAGAACCTCCGTTCATGGGGCCGAGCCCCATGCTATCACTTTCTCTCAAAATAAGTAAACATTAAAAAATATATTTAAAAAAATTTTTTTGAAAAAAACATGAAACTTTTAAAACAGGTGATGAAGTCTCCACATTAGGGTTAAATTCTACTCTACTCGCAGTTATAAAGGAGCCTCTCCTGTGTGCCCAGGGCTCAGCGCACCCGGATGAACCGCGGCGAGTTCCGCCCGGAGCAGCTGCCCCCGAGCGGGAGGCCTGGTCACAGAGCAGGCTGGCGAGAGGCAGCAGGTGCCTCAGCAAGGCCAGGGAGGAGGTGGCGGGCCGCTTGGAGCAGGAACCTGAAGAGGCGTTCACCACACTCCTAACAAATGAGAAACAACCATGTCCCTCATGAGGGGACCGAGCCTAGGCAAGGAGGGTTTTTCTAGAACTTTCACAACTTTGTTGTTACCAGAACCGGGGCCCCAGAGGCTGGCATTCAGGCCCATCTGTCCTCAACAGGAAGCCACGGGGGATGAGCCATCTTGGGTTCTACC
>NW_021915523.1:0-1178 GCF_006229205.1 Suricata suricatta | reverse complement strand
CCAGATCCCTGGGTGATTCCCAGGAGCATCAAACTTGGAAACCCATTGCTCTCATCAGCGGGACGATCACGCCCCACGCGAGGTGATCTGGGCCTCCCCGAGAGAGGGCATCCAAATTCACGCGCTTGTCATCCTGTGAGAAAAAAGTCTGGCCACAAAAACTGAAAATCAAGATTTCCATTCATTCAACAGCTTTTTTTTTAATTGAGCACCTACATGTAAGGACTATGCTAAGGTTTAGAAGAAAGTCCTTCAAAAAAGCACATTCAATCTTAAAACTAAAATAAATGAATGCCATTTGATTCAAATCCCCCACTTTCTCTTTGAAGAGATGCCAATTACATACAACCGACGAGCGAGACCAGTGAGGGAAACAAGATAAGAATTACGCTACGTACCTTTTATGTCATTTTCTATTAGTGAGATGTTGCTGAATTATAATTCATTAGAAAAGGCGTAATGGAGGGTTTTTATCTCCTAGCATTATTCGAATAGAATAGAATCACTTCAATAAAAAAATTTTAAGGCAAATTGCCAATTTTCTTTAAAGAATAAAAAAAAAAGCATTTATTTTTACCGAAAGATCTTGGTCCTCATCTTACCGATAAAAATGCCATTTACGGATGTGATTTTTTTTCCCTCGGATGAACTCAAGAGTTCCAAGAACCAGGACTATATTTGCAGCGCTGTGGGCACCGTCCTCTGGCAGGGCTGTCTGGACGCCTGTCTGAGCAGAAGCACAGACAGACGGCTTTCCTTCGTGAGGTCGGGCTTCCGTCTGCTCGTTAGCTGACGAGACCCAGGAAAAGTCTGCAGGATCCCACGCTCGCTCGCCCCCGGCGCACAGAGACCCCTGTGACGGCTTCAGCTGAGCAGCGAGGAAGGAGATGTATTTATTTCCCTGACTTTCTTGTCCTGAAGGGACGGGAAGTTCAGGCAAACCTGGCAGGCACATGGGCCAGCACCAGTGGAGCATTCCGGGCGTGGGCGTGCCGTCCATCCTTCCCCAAGGCCAAGGCCAAGACCTCCCCCGAGGCCCCTCCCCCTCCCCACACATTTGCGGCTTCCTTCTGCCATGTGTCTGATGTCCATCTGCCTTGTCAGCACCCGCATCTACTTCTGTCACTCACTCTATCTTACAAGGGGAGGAGACTCTCCCCTGGTGATTGGGAGGCCGT
>NW_021915522.1:0-2328 GCF_006229205.1 Suricata suricatta | reverse complement strand
TGTTCAGATTTTCTATCTCTTTCCGTTTGAGTTTTGGTAGTGCATGTGCGTTTAGGAATTTTTCCATTTCTTCTAGATAGTCCAATTTGTTGGCATATAATTTGTCATAGTAATCATATGTTTGCATATCATAGGTCTAACAGGAGAAACCTAACAGAGGACCATAGGGAGAGGAAGGAGGAAAGAGAACTGGGAAGAGTGTGGGACACAAATCATGAAAGACTATTGAATACTGAAAAGGAACCATGGACTGAAGGGGGAAAGGGAGGGAGGTAAGGGGATGATGGTCATGGTGGTGGGCACTTGTGGGGAGAAGCACTAGGTGTTATATCGAAATCAATTTGAAAATAAACTATAAAAATTTAGAGTGATATAGAGGAAAAGTGACACAATATTTTAATACCAAGGTGCTGATGGCGGGGACAGATGTACACATAAATATAACATGTTAATAACACTTATACCTCAGGACTGCTATAGAGAACAACTGAAAATATAGGTGTTCCAACAAATCCTTTCCCCATCCAATGAAGTGAATATTATGATCAGCCAATTGTTCCTATGAGGAGTTCAAGCACCTGAAAATGGTAAACTGTTCATACCCCATTAGACTCACACTCAGGTTTCTGACCCTTGTGCTTGAGCCCTTGATGCAGAATGTATATTGGGTGCTGGGGAAAATAATAATAATAATGGTGGTGCTAATGATAAAATCTAAAACTAGAACTATAAGCAAAGAAAGAGCTCCACTTTATTGCACAGATGATGTTCATGAAAATAAGGACACTGAGACACGAAGAAGTTAAGTAATTTGTCCAAGTCTGTAAGTCATGGAGTTTGGGTTGAAACCGAGCTCATCTGTGCTATTAAAAATAGAATAATGCCTTTAATATTGATGATGAGGTCAACTAAAATGTGATCAATATTTAATGACAGAAAGACACACAAAATCAACACAAATTCTTCAGAAATACCCTTAATATATTTCATTTTAGTCCCTATTTTATTTTCCTAACCATACATAGTCTTTTTTTAATTTTAAAAATTTCGTTTTTGAAATTAAAGTTAGTTAACATACACAGTAGTATTGATTTCAGGAGTAGAACCCAGTAATTCATCACTTACATACAACATGCAGTGCTCATCTTAACATGGCCTCCTTGATGCCCATCATTCCCATTCCCCCGCATGCAACACTGCCCCTTAGTAACCCTCAGTTTGTTCTCTGTACTTAGGAGTTTCTTATGGTTTGCTTCCCTGTCTATTTTTATCTTATTTTTCTTTAAGGAACACAGCAAAGGCACACAGTATAATTTTAGAATAATGTCATGTTGTTAATCATCCACAAGGTGGCAGATGGCTGATGTCAATTTGGTCCCTTAGCAATACCTACTAGAGGGCTAGAGTCTAAAATAATCCCTTGGGGATTTTAACAAATTAATAGTTTTCTTCTCCCTGTCAAGATACATCATTAAGCCAAGGGTTAAAGGGGAGAAAAATAAATGTCCCTGATATAATCACAAATAATTATGATTTTTGTACTTAAAGTATAAATTATTTAACGAATCAAGAGAGACTGGTGGTGAGAACTGTGCCATGAGAACACATAGTAAAATGCTAAGTGACCATATGATAAAGGCGGAACTGCCTTTACTTCAAGAAGAAATAGTAGCAGACTCAGAAAATGTCTGTTGTAAGAACCCTTTTCCTTTTCTTGATCTTTAACAAGAAATTCTTCCTTAAGACAGGAAAATTTGATACAGAGAGAGCTTAGGTAACATGGCCAAGGATAGAAAACATAGAAATTAAAAAGCCAAGATTCAAACACCAGTGAGTTTAAGTACATGCCTATGATCTTAAAGATACTCTCTTCTGCACCTGAAATTAACATATGGATTTGAAGTAATATATAAATATTTAAACTTGAATAAGAAAAGAAAAACTTAAAAAACCCACAATCCGTTCAAAAGCTGAACAGTAAGCTTTTGGGGATATGAGAAAGTTGAAGTCTGAACTTTTTAATAAAATTTATCAGAACAGAAAGATTGTTCACTGAGTACATTAGGTAATCCAACTTATCACCATAGAAGGCATCACAAAGACCAGTTTAATGACTGGATATATTGAGGGGGGTCTCACCAACTCATAAATTTAAATAATTAGTATGTTGAGAGGACAGTGTATGGTTCCAAATCAATTATGTTATAAAGTAAGCTTCACCTGAGCAAGAATAATGGTTAAAAAACCTTTAATTGCACAGATATTAATTTATTGAAATGAACAACTTATTATAAACACTTACTACATGTTGCAATTTTAGACATTAGA
>NW_021915521.1:0-1178 GCF_006229205.1 Suricata suricatta | reverse complement strand
CTGTGTTTTTACACAGATGTATGTAAGCTTGTACATCTGTGTGTATGTCTATATAAACGTGTACCTACACACATGCATATGTGCACACAGATACATACATACACATATACACTGAGTTATGTGCATGTGGTCAATATACACACTCACAACCTGGACACAGCGTTGCCTGACATGGCCTTCGGATGACCGCAGGGTCACATGACAGGGTCACACCACAGTGCGTCACACACACTGGTTTGTGCGCCCACCACGGTGTACTCGCATTCCCATTATCTGCTTCTTGTCTGACTTTACCTTTTTGCCTCTGGGATAAATACGGAACCATATCGAGTACTTTGTGTTTCCCTGAATCCTGGAGACACCAAACAGTCTTCCACGTGCTCATTATTGGCAGGTGGCCGCTCCTCTCTGAGAATTGCTTATCATGGCCTTCGCTAACTTTTCTGTGGCATTGTTTAGCATTTTCTTGCTAATTTGCGTGAGCCCTTTAATTATTCTGATTTGTAATTCTTCTTTGTTTCTTAGACACAGCCTGTTTTACGATTTCCTGTCATACACTCCACACAAAGCACTGTGCCAAGCACACAGCCTGTGTTTAAAAAAAAATCAGTATTAATGATTAATGAGTTTCACCCTTAAGGATGTATCTGTTTATGTTCAACTGTGATACAAGTCAATTTTATTTGCAACAAATCACGTTATGTTCTGTCTAAACAACTGTATTTTATTAACATAGAATTTGATCTCAATGAATAATGCACCAAAGAAATAGAAAGTTCTGCTTCAAAGTTTTCATGTTACACATTTTCCCTCGAAATCTATCTTAACAGGGTTTGACCTTCATAAATTAGTATATAATTGGTCCAGTAAAACCTCAAATGGAATTAACTACAGAATGCCAAGTAAAACGGGTGAGACCCCAAACCTGATGGTGAACACGCTCCGTGCGTCTGCGCTGAGGACACAGGACGGAGGACCCACCTCTGGGGGGCGGGCACAGCCTTGCACACCATCCTCGCCTGCGTGGAACCTTTACAGTACCCCTGTAAGGAGGACAGGATTGTCCCAGGTTTTCTAATGAAGGGAAGACTCAGAGAGGATCAGACACTTGCCTCAGGTCACACCAGGAGTGATGGAGTCAGGAGTCACTCAGATCGCCCACCACCGGGTGCCAGGCA
>NW_021915520.1:0-1178 GCF_006229205.1 Suricata suricatta | reverse complement strand
AGCATTGACTGTTAAACATTTTTGATGTCAGGATTATGTTTATTTTAGAAAACCAATTGGGAAGCTTTCCACAAATTTCACAATTAAGGAGGTAATTATATTGCATGGAAATTAACTGATCTTATGACAAATTATAGCTCAGACTTTAGTGATTTTTTTGTTTGTTTTCACTTTTTATGAACTTTGTTTTTCCTACTTGTATGTTGTTTGAAAGTTTGGTTATCCTTTTATTTTATTTTTTAAATTTTTTAATGTTTTTTAATTTATTTTTGAGAGAAAGAGAGAAACAGCGCGAGCAGGGGAGGGTGGAGAGAGAGGGGGACAAAGAATCCGAAACAGGCTCCAGGCTCTGAGTTAACTGTCAGCACAGAGCCCAATGCAGGAGTCTAACCCACAAACCATGAGATCATGACCTGAGTTGAAGTCAGACCCCTAACCAACTGAGCCACCCAGGTACCTCTCCTTTCATTTTCTTTAGAGGTCATGCATTCCATGAAGGTACTGTGCTGCTTTATTCCCTTTATTCAGTCATGTAAATCAATGGGCTTCTTTGCGGAGTCCGCTATTTCTACTTTCAGAAAATATTTACTTTATAGTAATTTGAATATTTTATTTTCTTATTTGTTCTTGACTCTTTAAGTAATTTCAATGATCTATCAATGCAGTCCCAAACCCAACTTTATCCTAACTCTTCCACTAGCTAAATCTAATTCCAATTACAACATTACCACTAACCCTCCAAGGGTAATCCTCTTCTCTCCAATGGTCTTAATTCTTCAAACTCCCCAACACAAATTCTCAGCTTTAAACTTAGGGTTGTTCTCTTCATCACTGGTTTGAGTTTTTTATATATTTAATTCTGTTACTAACAACTTATAACACATTTAAAACTATGTTATTTTTACTTTAAATCAGTTTTTTATTTTTTGTATTTTTAATCGCTTTCCCAATGCTTTAATTTCAATAAAATCCTTGGTCTTTTCATCTTGTTTACAATAACTTTTTTCATAGATTTCATGTTTTATTTTACTAAGAATGAAAGTCAGAAACCTTCCATATTTCATTTCTGTTTCCTGTAATATATATTTTTCCAAAAGTACTTTCAGGTACTTGATATTCCCTTGGCTTCAAGGAATCATTTTATGATCTGAACATTTATTTTTATTTACTTATTATTT
>NW_021915519.1:0-1178 GCF_006229205.1 Suricata suricatta | reverse complement strand
CTCTCTCTCTCTCACCCTCCCCTGCTTGTGCTGTGTCTCTCTGTCTCTCAAAAATAAATAAAAAACATAAAAAATTAAAAATAAATAAAAATAAAAATCTAAACTAATGGATGTACTCAAAAATAATTCCCTGCCTTTGTTTGGAACAGGTTTCATTCTTGCCAACTTTGGCATCTTAACAATCTTTACAATGTAGTCACAGATGGTAGGATATACAGTGTAGTTTATTTCAATTTCCAAAATGATAGCCTCAAATTAGAGACTCATTAGCTTATTATACATTTCTTCTAAACTACATGTTAGGTTTTAAAAAAATACATATACATAATTTTCAGTTTGGGGTGTTCTAGGCCAACATAGTATGTGGAAGAATGGATATAAAGTTTTAGGAATAGCTGTGCTACTATTGATTCTGCTATTTTCTTTGTCACCATGTGAAGGAATCTATTAGGAATGGCATTGATTTTTTTTAAGCTTTCATTGCACTTTTCTTGGTTTGTTGACTCTGTGGGGCAGCAGCTGATTATGAACTAACTTGATTATTTCTATACAGATACTATGTCACTGGTGCTTGTGGACAACTTTCCCCTTAATACAACTTTGGAAATCAGGGTCAGTAGGAATAGTCTTTGGGTAAATCACATAACAAGACTCATCAGGATAAAACAGTGGTACACTTCAGTTCCCCTTTTTAAATCTTGTAAATTATAATTTGATAACATGTTTGGGTAAAATATGTGTATTTTCCTCCTACCACTGAAATAGGGAATTACATATTCTCTTGCATCTTGGTGGCATGGCTTTTATGAATTAGTAGGCAATAAAAATACTATATCACATCTTAATAGGCTATTTGCTTTTTAATCTGTTAAATTCCAGGAAATGAAAAAATCTTTCTCCTCTCCAACAAATTCCCATGTCTTGGCAATTTTACCTTCTGACTATTGAATCCATTCACACTTGTCCAAGTTTACTGTCTCTACCATTGCTGATACTTTCCTGACTTATATACTAGGGCTTCAGAAATTCAAGTCAGATTTAATTGTCCTTCTACTTACTATCTGTCAATGGCTTCTCTTTGTCTTTGGATGAAATGCAAACTTCTCTGCCTTATAAGTCTCCATATGAACTGATTCCTGCCTCTCCAATTTCAACTCTTCATCTGATTATATTTTTTG
>NW_021915518.1:0-1178 GCF_006229205.1 Suricata suricatta | reverse complement strand
TTTACTACTCCTACTAACTTCTCAACTGACCAACCTCCACTCAGAGATAGGAACACCTCTATACCTTTATTCAGCAGGAAGAAGCTACAGATGGTGAGACCGTCCATCTTTAACAACTTAAAGATGAAATGGTCAAAGATGTTGAAGGGGGGAAACGATTAGAGACACAAAGTCAAGAAACATGTAGCTTCAATTAAATTTCCTTACACCCTGAAGCCAGGGATAGACACCTGAGACATGCAAACATGCTATTCCTCAAGCACATTCTAACTCCTTTCATGCCTTCATGTTTATTTCTTAATTAAATTCTTCAGACAGGCAGAGTATGACCTTCCTTGGCCCATGGGCTGCAAGGGGTAAGGAAATTAAATTGAAGCTACATTTCTTCTGCCTTTGTTCTCCTCATCAGAAACTACAAGCAAAGAGAATATCTGAAGAAAGAAGTTTCCAGTTGAAAGGTGATGGCTTCTGCACAATCCTCCGTAAATCTAAGACCTTTAGGAAGGATTGGGGGAAAGATGAACGTTCTAGGGTAGACATGTGGCAGAGAGCACCAAGCCAATTAGAAAACTGAACACGAACTATATTAAAACAAGTTTCTATCACCCCAAAGGGCACATAATCACTCGTGTGTTCTGTGAAATAGGATTATCATTCTGAGAATGAGAATCAAGTGGATATACACAAAGTTCAATCACACATGGTTTCAGAAGAGGCTTTGAGGCAAACAGCCTTGAGCAATGGATTGTAGAGGGGCGGATAGGGCCCACCTGGCTGAATTGAGGCAGGCCAGCAGGTGACCCGCCTCAAAATATCTCTAGGCCCTAACAAACAAATGGCCTTTTAGAAACAGGCAGAATAACCGCACAATGGCAAATTCTATAAATCACCTTCCATCCTCATCTTCCCCCTGTAAAATCAGCCCCAACTCACTCCCTCATGGCAGGCAGCCACTTTTGTGCTGTCCTGCCCACGCCTCCCTTCAGGTTTCTTCATAAATCTATTGTCTTATTCTGCCACAGGTGAATTCTTTTCACCACTCATGCCCTTGGCGTTCACAAAGTCATCAACCCGTTCTTGGGAGCCCCCATCTGGTTGGGAGAAACACCACATTAGGCACCTGTTTTCATGTCCTGTCATGTCTAGTATATTTTAAAGTGAGTGGCTTTTTCACATTT
>NW_021915517.1:0-1178 GCF_006229205.1 Suricata suricatta | reverse complement strand
TATGGAGTCTACCTGTCTGAGGCACTTTGTAAATCATTCACCATGAACTAGACATGAGCTATAACTTTCTAATTTTAAGCTTCTACAGCTCCTCTCCATGTTGCCTAAGAAGCTCGCAGTCTCCCTCAACATTTTGCTTTTAATGTAATTCACAAAGAAGGTAATTAAAAAAGACAAAAGGTGCATAGCGTATACATTGAGTGCTGAGATATTCATCCCTCCCTCTCCCGTGATTGCGGATTCCAGGATGCCACGGAACATTTTGAAAAGTACAGTAACGTGATAGAATGTTGGCAGAGTAAGAATGGTGACGAAACACAGCAGAACAGAACACAACACAGCAGGAAACACGAAGCCTCACGAGAGACTGGAGGCAAATGGGACTTGAAGTCCTTAGATTAAGACAAAAGACTGGAAAAAAATAAAATCCTAGAAAACATGTTTAATGTCTTAGTTGACCTTTTCCTTCTGATGTTCTAGGACGTGTCTTAGTACAGTCTGCGAGGCCACCCCCTCCACCTCAGGAGGGTGCAGGACTTCTGTTGTCAAGCAGAAAGTGGCAAAGGTCTCAGCTTCTTGCTCCTCCCGGGACGGACTAGTGAAATTGCATGATGGCTGCTTTTTGTGAGCTTTGGGGAGCAGGACGTGTGACGTGATTTGTGGGCTCAGTGCAAGACGAAAAACACAGGGCTTTCTGTTTAAAAGTTATTGAGAATTTCAACCAGCAATAGCAGAGCATTGGGTCAGGCATGTGGTTTGCCAGCCACGATGCCGGCCCTCTTTGGGAGTCCAATTTTTTGCCCAAAGACTGGATTTTAAAGGACAGCTGCAACGGAATGCAGTCCAAGGTGATGGTCAATGATACCACGTCCTTTTAGAAGACCTGGGAGCTGGCAGGTGCTGACTGGAGAAACCACCCCACTGGTAGAGTGACTATGAAAGAAACTCGGTTCAGGGGTCTTCTCTACACCTGAAATATTTCTCTGGCTTATGTTCTTTGCCCAAACAACTCCTTCTTCCAGGTCCCCCTCTATGTCACGTGGCCTGGTGACAGGGCACACAGAAGCCACCCCGTCTTGGTGCATCCCCGGGACTCTAACTTGGGAGAAAAAGGGGTGAGGCTGTGCACTGGAGACCACTGATGACCGGGGACAGAAGGCTGGGTCAGAACGGGGGTC
>NW_021915515.1:0-1179 GCF_006229205.1 Suricata suricatta | reverse complement strand
GGGAGGTGATGGACCCAGGATAGGAGCAGGGAGCGTTACTTAGAGAGGGTATAAGGGAGGTCTCTCAGATGAGGGACCATTTGAGCAAATCTTGCATGAGTGAGAGAGGGGCATGCAGGCATTCTGGGGAAAGGCATTCCAGGCAGAGGGAACAGTCAGCACGAAGGTCCAGAATCAGGAACGACCCTGGTGTTTAAAGTACCACAGACAGGTGCTGCATGAAGCAAGGCCTCCAAGGCAAAATGACAGAGCTGCTCCTTGCTGGGTCAAGCTAAGAGTCCACTGGGAGAGACCACCATTAACTTAAAAAACAGTCACATAGATGAACACGAATGTATGCATTACAGTAAACACATCATTAGCATTGTGTTTCCAAATGACTGTAAGAAAAAGGGACAGGGTCCGTCTCCCATGTGACCCTGTTCATTGCACTACGTTTTACTTTCCACTATCGGTAATCTGAACACAGCTCTGGGTGCTAAGTGTGCTTCATGATAATCTGCTGCACTGCATGCTTTTTAGAAACATTTTAATTTGTAAAACTCGGAACCGCCTGTACCCTGTCCTCCACCCCTGCATGGAAAAGCTAATGAGAATCTAACCCCAAGCTCACAGAGAGTACTGACTTCCAACATCATGCCAAGGACTAACTGAAGATTCAAGACCCAGAGGGTTTGGTGCAAAGGACGTGGACATGGATTTAAATCCACCCACGTTCCAATTCCAGCTCTAATGATTACTAACGATGTCCTTTAAAAAAGTTATTATTTCCTCATATATAAAAGGAGAATAATCACATCTGGAGCAATATGGGGATTAAACTAGATCATGTACATAAAGTATTTGATTCCTAAAAGAGTCTGGAAAATGGATTACTATTATTATATTGATCATATGATAGAAACCCTGTAATTTGTAGGTTTTTGTCTATGCTACAGAAAGTATTAAAACAGTACACGTGGAATTGAAGCTCAGTAAACAAACTGAAAGGAGCTTGTCAATTTTTGGTCAATTAGTCTAAAACCAGTATTTAGCATCGTGTAGGCAACTGTTGGGGTAACAAGAAGGGGATTCGGTAGAAAGTAAAAGTCAAAAGGGTGTGGATGATTTCCTGGAAAAGTGTCTTTCCAGACCTCCTTCAAAGAGAGGTCAGACTGACAATGAAACACAGATGTGGAA
>NW_021915514.1:0-1179 GCF_006229205.1 Suricata suricatta | reverse complement strand
GAGGAGAAGAAATCATACGAAAGACAAATGGCACATTCCAGAGAGTGATCTACCACAAAAAAACTGAATCTTGGGATTTATTCACAGGAGAATGATGAGCAAAGTTCACACAGTAATGAATTCACATTACACGGCACTGTTTAAAGCTTTCTTTTTTCCTTTAAAAAATATAATTGACTTTGTGTATTTTAACACAGGTATGAGGAAACTAGGGAGGGTTCATTGTGAAAACAATTAGAGGTGGTGGAAGCATGACAAAATTTAGAGTCATCATGGTGAGATCTGCATCATCTGATCACTATTCAGGCACAGGTGCTATGAGGGACCCCCAACAACTCTCTGTGGGACACACCGTACTAGAAAGCTCCACACATCTTCCCAAACTTACTCACAAAATTGAACTGCTTGGTATTATAAAAATATATCACAGACATCTATTAAAACTCAGGTCCTGGCTACTATAAAAATGGAGTAAATGTATTTTTCACTATTCTTCCAAGTACAACTAAAAACTGAACATTATGTAAGAAGCAAACACCAGAAGACACGGAGATGCAGAGCAGACTGGCCAGGAGTGACGGGGGGGAGGGTGCATCGTCTTCTGCCTTCTACAGCCTGGGCTTGGAAACCCCATCAGGTATGGACAGAAATGCCTGCTGTCCAGCTCGAGGGCCAGGAAAGGGGCAGCCAAGCACAGCAGAAACTTTTCAACAACAACCATTCCATCCCAGTGACAAGCTGCAGGGGAAAGGCCCGTGGAGAGCCAGGGGGTACACCCATAGCCAGTGTAGCGAGCTTCCCCAGTGGTCCTCCGGGGGCCTCTGGCGAACACCGAGCAGTGGACAGGGAGGTTCAGCTTCCCTGGGTGGTGGCAGAAAAAGAGAAACAGAAAAGTCAAACAGAGAAACAGAAGACATATAACGTCATAAGTTAAAAAACATGATGACTGAAATGAAAACCTCAGTGTGTTGGCCAACAGGAGAACGGAGTGAACAGAGAAATTAACCAGTGAACTGGAAGGCAGAAGAACAATGAAGTATTCAATCTGAACAAGAGAAAAAACTGACTGAAAAATAAACAGACCCTCAGGGACCAGCAGGACCATAAAAAAGATCTAGCATTTATGTCCCAAGTCCTAGAAGGAGAAGGCAGGGCTGAAAAAAGGACTTGAAGAAATAA
>NW_021915513.1:0-1179 GCF_006229205.1 Suricata suricatta | reverse complement strand
AAAGTAACGAAAATAATAAGGGAAAAACCAAGACACACTTCCTAGGGGAAAAAAAAACAAAAAACAACAAACAAACAAACAAACAAAACCAGCATGTAATTTCTGTCCTTGACGGAATGTATTAAATAAGCAAACACCACCAACAAGCAAAACAAGTACTACAATGTAAAAACATCAAAAAAAAGACAAAAGACAACCCTCTCACATGCATAAATGAAAGATTGCACACTCTTTTAACTATTTTATAACACTATAGTAAAGTTTTCCTCAAAATATATCAGAGTGAACTGATATGTTTATGAATAGTCTACAAAACTGGACTAACTAGTTTGTGTGAAGTTATTAGACTTGTTTTTCCAGGTTTTTAAATATTTGAAGAGTAACTATGATTTCAAGATGAGTACAAAGATATAACTAGTACCATCTGAAATTACTTATCTATGAGAATCAGGATCATTCCCAAACTTTGAGCCAAATGAAATACAGAAATAAATAGGATGCTGTTAAATATTAAATAAGAAACTATTAAATAATTGACTGTTATTAAATAATGGACTGATGTAAAATTGTAAAACTGGAATGACTTCCAACTCCAAATATTTGTATTCATCAAAACAAGTCTTATCTTATTAACTAATTTCATATAAGCTAAATATAATTTTGAATTATATTTATTACTCTGACCCTAGAAAAATATAATTATATTTAGCATTTATCTGTGGGTAAAGGAGAGTTTTATTATGAACTAAATTTAGAATCATTGTTCTAAGGTGAATAATTGGACATTACTTACTCATTGCTTGATCTTAAGGAATTTAACTGCTATGATAAAATGAAACATATACATGTAAATGTTAAACCATATAATCTTAATAACAAAGTATTATTCTTTGAGATGATTTGCCCAAAGTGAGGAAATATAAAATGAAAAACTTTAGACTGAGAAAAAAATAAAATGATTGAGTATAGACCAATGGTAGACAAAAAGTATTAGAGAAACAGCTAGGTTTTATTAAAGGGAAGGATTACTTTCTTCCAATGAGGAAGAGACTATTAATATTAACTTACCTGGGTTAGTGGGAGTGAAATAAAAGGCTGATGGAGATGTGGGGGTTGGCGATGTTGGAGTGTTCTTACTCCAAGCAGCTGACAAAGTCTTGTCGATTAGACACTCATCTA
>NW_021915512.1:0-1179 GCF_006229205.1 Suricata suricatta | reverse complement strand
TGAGAATTAGATTCAGTTACAAAAACATTGGATTAGTTGAGGGGGAAGAGTTAAGATGGCGGAGGAGCAGGGGGACCCTATGCTTGCCTCCTCCCTAAAACACAGCTAGACCAATAGCAAATCGTTCTGAACACCCAAGAAATCCATTTGAGGATGGAGAGAACAAAACTGCATGTCTGCAAGTAGAAAAACAATGAACTTGAGGAAGGTAGGAGCTGTGGAGAGTTAACCTGGGGGAAAAAGAACTGTGGGTGCTGTGGTGGGGAGGGAGCCTGCTTACGGAGACTACTGCAAGGCATTATATGCAGTGGAGTGCAAAATCTGAAGTTTTAGAAGTCTACCACCAACAGGGTCGTGTCTGGCTTAACAATGCTCCTCTGCGGAGCGGCGCAGAGACCCAGAAGTGGACAGGATGGTTTGAGGACCTCCTTGGTCCCACCTGGAGAAACCTGGTTGGAGTGCAGCTGAGAGTGGTAGCAAGGCCTTTCCCCCACTGACAGAAGAATGGGAGGAGCCAACAGCTGCACGGTTCCCAGGCATAAGAGTGGCAAGGCGGGCTGAAGGCAGCGAGCCTTGGTGCCAGCTTTATGATCTGCTTTGCCATAAACTCCAAATTGCTGCATGGTCATGGGACCGCTTTCCTGGGACAAGATGGCAAATGGCAAAAGCACGGCAAGACCCTCCCCCAGAGGACCAGCATGGGTTATACCAAGGGAGCCCCTAAAATTTGGAGTTTTAGAAACCCAGCTGTGCACCTGAGATAAAACACAGGAGTACTAGGCAACATGGTAGGTAGACAGCTTGTACACAGAGAGAGTGAAGGGGGGATCTGGCAGAAGCTAGGGACACAAGGGAGGTGACTGCTCTTCTGTGAAGTCTTCCTGAAGAGTGGCAGGTGTGAGCTCTCTGCTCTGGAGATTAGAGAGTACGGTGCCACCAGTTTGCCTCCCACAGGTCAGCACTGACCAATCTCAGTGAGCTAAAAAGTGCCACCAACTGGAGAGAGGAGTCACACCAAACCCTGCCCCTCCCTGTGCTCTGTAGTGCATCTCTACTAAGGTAAGTGGACCTGACAGGCAATTTCCCCAGAAGACCAGCCTAAACCCCTTCCTTGCCCGTACCACATCTACTAATCTAAAGTGCTGCAAAACTTCAGATCTAGGGGCAGACCAAAACAAC
>NW_021915511.1:0-2329 GCF_006229205.1 Suricata suricatta | reverse complement strand
TGTTCAGATTTTCTATCTCTTTCCGTTTGAGTTTTGGTAGTGCATGTGCGTTTAGGAATTTTTCCATTTCTTCTAGATAGTCCAATTTGTTGGCATATAATTTGTCATAGTAATCATATGTTTGCATATCATAGGTCTAACAGGAGAAAACTAACAGAGGACCATAGGGAGAGGAAGGAGGAAAGAGAACTGGGAAGAATGTGGGACACAAATCATGAAAGACTATTGAATACTGAAAAGGAACCATGGACTGAAGGGGGAGGGGGAGGGAGGTAAGGGGATGATGGTCATGGTGGTGGGCACTTGTGGGGAGAAGCACTAGGTGTTATATCGAAATCAATTTGAAAATAAACTATAAAAATTTAGAGTGATATAGAGGAAAAGTGACACAATATTTTAATACCAAGGTGCTGATGGCGGGGACAGATGTACACATAAATATAACATGTTAATAACACTTATACCTCAGGACTGCTATAGAGAACAACTGAAAATATAGGTGTTCCAACAAATCCTTTCCCCATCCAATGAAGTGAATATTATGATCAGCCAATTGTTCCTATGAGGAGTTCAAGCACCTGAAAATGGTAAACTGTTCATACCCCATTAGACTCACACTCAGGTTTCTGACCCTTGTGCTTGAGCCCTTGATGCAGAATGTATATTGGGTGCTGGGGAAAATAATAATAATAATGGTGGTGCTAATGATAAAATCTAAAACTAGAACTATAAGCAAAGAAAGAGCTCCACTTGTATTGCACAGATGATGTTCATGAAAATAAGGACACTGAGACACGAAGAAGTTAAGTAATTTGTCCAAGTCTGTAAGTCATGGAGTTTGGGTTGAAACCGAGCTCATCTGTGCTATTAAAAATAGAATAATGCCTTTAATATTGATGATGAGGTCAACTAAAATGTGATCAATATTTAATGACAGAAAGACACACAAAATCAACACAAATTCTTCAGAAATACCCTTAATATATTTCATTTTAGTCCCTATTTTATTTTCCTAACCATACATAGTCTTTTTTTAATTTTAAAAATTTAGTTTTTGAAATTAAAGTTAGTTAACATACACAGTAGTATTGATTTCAGGAGTAGAACCCAGTAATTCATCACTTACATACAACATGCAGTGCTCATCTTAACATGGCCTCCTTGATGCCCATCATTCCCATTCCCCCGCATGCAACACTGCCCCTTAGTAACCCTCAGTTTGTTCTCTGTACTTAGGAGTTTCTTATGGTTTGCTTCCCTGTCTATTTTTATCTTATTTTTCTTTAAGGAACACAGCAAAGGCACACAGTATAATTTTAGAATAATGTCATGTTGTTAATCATCCACAAGGTGGCAGATGGCTGATGTCAATTTGGTCCCTTAGCAATACCTACTAGAGGGCTAGAGTCTAAAATAATCCCTTGGGGATTTTAACAAATTAATAGTTTTCTTCTCCCTGTCAAGATACATCATTAAGCTAAGGGTTAAAGGGGAGAAAAATAAATGTCCCTGATATAATCACAAATAATTATGATTTTTGTACTTAAAGTATAAATTATTTAATGAATCAAGAGAGACTGGTGGTGAGAACTGTGCCATGAGAACACATAGTAAAATGCTAAGTGACCATATGATAAAGGCGGAACTGCCTTTACTTCAAGAAGAAATAGTAGCAGACTCAGAAAATGTCTGTTGTAAGAACCCTTTTCCTTTTCTTGATCTTTAACAAGAAATTCTTCCTTAAGACAGGAAAATTTGATACAGAGAGAGCTTAGGTAACATGGCCAAGGATAGAAAACATAGAAATTAAAAAGCCAAGATTCAAACACCAGTGAGTTTAAGTACATGCCTATGATCTTAAAGATACTCTCTTCTGCACCTGAAATTAACATATGGATTTGAAGTAATATATAAATATTTAAACTTGAATAAGAAAAGAAAAACTTAAAAAACCCACAATCAGTTCAAAAGCTGGACAGTAAGCTTTTGGGGATATGAGAAAGTTGAAGTCTGAACTTTTTAATAAAATTTATCAGAACAGAAAGATTGTTCACTGAGTACATTAGGTAATCCAACTTATCACCATAGAAGGCATCACAAAGTCCAGTTTAATGACTGGATATATTGAGGAGGGTCTCACCAATTCATAAATTTAAATAATTAGTATGTTGAGAGGACAGTGTATGGTTCCAAATCAATTATGTTATAAAGTAAGCTTCACCTGAGCAAGAATAATGGTTAAAAAACCTTTAATTGCACAGATATTAATTTATTGAAATGAACAACTTATTATAAACACTTACTACATGTTGCAATTTTAGACATTAGA
>NW_021915510.1:0-1179 GCF_006229205.1 Suricata suricatta | reverse complement strand
TATGTCCCAAAGATTTGAAAACAAGATCTTGAACTGATGTTTGCACATCCATGTTCATTGTAGTATTATTCACAATAGGTAGGAGGTGAAAGCAACCTAACTGTCCATTAATGGGAAATGGATAAAGAAAAGGGGTGTATGTGTGTGTGTGTGTGTGTGTGTGTCTAATATTCCATCATCTGGTGTATATATATATATTATTCAACGTTTAAAAAGAAAGAAATCTTGTCATATGCTATGACATGGATAAACCTTTAAGACATTATAATAAGTGAAATAAACCAGTTAGGAAAGGACAAATACTTCATGATTCCACTTATATATAAAGTATCTAAAGTAGTCAAACAGAAAGTAGCATGGTGATTGCCCTTAAAGATAGAGCCTGGGGGAAAGTGAAAGGGGAGGTGTTGTTGAATAAATACAGAGTGTCAGTTATACAAAATGGAAAATATTCTAGAAATTTGGTGGACAACAATATAGTTATAGTTAACTATGTCATTAACTCTACTATGCCCCATATGTGAAAAAAATGCTTAAAATGATAAATTTTATGCAATGTGTTCTTTATCATATGGGGACTTGTGGTTTCAGCACTGACGTGTAATATGCTTGGACGTCATCATTCTCATCCTTCAAACAAGAAATAACTGAGCAAATGGAAAATCAAAGACTTTCCTTGGACTGATCAGAGAAATAAGATTGTGGGGTCAATAGCTGCCTTGGAACCTGGAGACACAGATTCACCCAAAGGGTTACAGCCATTGAGAGCTAATGACCTGGAGTGGACGTCATGAGAGCCATGAACTTGTAGGAATATTCAAATGGTAAATTTGTTGAATTCCTGGAAGCTGAGTTTAGATCAGCTTTGGAATGAAAACCTCTCAGGGTGGGGATGGGGGCTGCAGTCTTTGGAGGTGGGGGCACATTTGCTGTGGACTTGCCCTCTGAGAACCCCACAAGATTCTCAAAGTAATTATGTGAGCAAGACCCCCTCACAGCACTGGCAGAGGATGGGGAACAATAACTATTGTGAAACACGTCTCAGGCTTTGCCATATCAAGGGCCTACTCTCTAGGTCAAAGGTCATTTTGCCAGAACACAATTCTGAAAACTTATCCCAGATGTTGGAAAGAATTCCTCCCCATTCTTACTTCCACCAGCCTTTCTGTATTACCATAA
>NW_021915509.1:0-1179 GCF_006229205.1 Suricata suricatta | reverse complement strand
GTTGTTTTGGTCTGCCCCTAGATCTGAAGTTTTGCAGCACTTTAGATTAGTAGATGTGGTACGGGCAAGGAAGGGGTTTAGGCTGGTCTTCTGGGGAAATTGTCTGTCAGGTCCACTTACCTTAGTAGAGATGCACTACAGAGCACAGGGAGGGGCAGGGTTTGGTGTGACTCCTCTCTCCAGTTGGTGGCACTTTTTAGCTCACTGAGATTGGTCAGTGCTGACCTGTGGGAGGCAAACTGGTGGCACCGTACTCTCTAATCTCCAGAGCAGAGAGCTCACACCTGCCACTCTTCAGGAAGACTTCACAGAAGAGCAGTCACCTCCCTTGTGTCCCTAGCTTCTGCCAGATCCCCCCTTCACTCTCTCTGTGTACAAGCTGTCTACCTACCATGTTGCCTAGTACTCCTGTGTTTTATCTCAGGTGCACAGCTGGGTTTCTAAAACTCCAAATTTTAGGGGCTCCCTTGGTATAACCCACGCTGGTCCTCTGGGGGAGGGTCTTGCCATGCTTTTGCCATTTGCTATCTTGTCCCAGGAAAGCGGTCCCATGACCATGCAGCAATTTGGAGTTTATGGCAAAGCAGATCATAAAGCTGGCACCAAGGCTCGCTGCCTTCAGCCCGCCTTGCCACTCTTATGCCTGGGAACCGTGCAGCTGTTGGCTCCTCCCATTCTTCTGTCAGTGGGGGAAAGGCCTTGCTACCACTCTCAGCTGCACTCCAACCAGGTTTCTCCAGGTGGGACCAAGGAGGTCCTCAAACCATCCTGTCCACTTCTGGGTCTCTGCCCCGCTCCGCAGAGGAGCATTGTTAAGCCAGACACGACCCTGTTGGTGGTAGACTTCTAAAACTTCAGATTTTGCACTCCACTGCATATAATGCCTTGCAGTAGTCTCCGTAAGCAGGCTCCCTCCCCACCACAGCACCCACAGTTCTTTTTCCCCCAGGTTAACTCTCCACAGCTCCTACCTTCCTCAAGTTCATTGTTTTTCTACTTGCAGACATGCAGTTTTGTTCTCTCCATCCTCAAATGGATTTCTTGGGTGTTCAGAACAATTTGCTATTGGTCTAGCTGTGTTTTAGGGAGGAGGCAAGCATAGGGTCCCCCTGCTCCTCCGCCATCTTAACTCTTCCCCCTCAACTAATCCAATGTTTTTGTAACTGAATCTAATTCTCA
>NW_021915508.1:0-1179 GCF_006229205.1 Suricata suricatta | reverse complement strand
TTTGACCAATGTTGTTATTTATAAAAGGATTTTTTGGAATGCCTGGGTGGTTGAGTTGGTTGGCACCTGACGCTTGATTTCGGCTCAGATTATGATCTCAAGGCCATGCGACTGAGTCCCTTGTTGGGCTCCACACTGGGCATGGAACCCACATCAGATTCTCTCTCCAGGGCGCCCGAGTAGCTGGGTCAGTTAAGCAGCCAGCTCTTGATTTCAGCTCAGGCCACGGTCTCACAGGTGGTGCGTTCTGGCCCTATGTCAAACCCCTCATTGAGCCCCATGTTGGGCTCTTAGCTGAGAGTGCGGAGCCTGTTTGGGATCCTCTCTTTCCCTCTCTCTGCCCCTCCTCTGTATGTGTGGTCTCTCTCTGTCTCTCTCTCGCTCCCAAAATAAATAAACTTTAAAAAAGACATTTTCTATTTTCCTCTGCCCCTCCGCTGCTCACAGGTGTGCCTGCATGTTCTCTCTCTCTCTCTCTCTCTCTTTAAAAAATAAAATAAAATAAAATAATTAAAAAAATTAACTTTTAAGTATTTGAGGATTTTCTACCTATACTTATGTGATTGATTTCCAATTTAATTCTGTTGTAGTTTTGAGGGTACACATTGTGTGATTTCTGGACTTTTAAATTTATTAATGTCTGTTTTTTGGCTGATGTTGTGGTTTTTCTTGGTGAATGTTCAGTGAGCTTATGAAGAATTTGTGTTATGCTATTTTGGGTAAAATATTCCATAAATGTCAAGTATATCAATTTGATTGATAGTGGTGTTGAATTCAACTATGTCCTTACTGATTTTCTGCCTGCTTGATCAGTATATTATTGATAGAAGGGTGTTAAAGTCTATAATAGTTGATTCATCTCATTTTCCTTGCAGTTATATGAATTTTCTCTCATGTAATTTGACCATCTCTTGTTAGGAGAAAATATAGTAAGGATTATTGTTTGCAGAAAACTGAAAACTTCATGATTATGTAATACCCTACTGTATTCCTGATAATTTCCTTGCTCTGTAGTTTGCTTAACTACTACAAACAACTATAACTAATTCAGTTTTCTTTTGAGCAATGTTAGAATTATATATTTTTCATCCCTTTATATGTAATCTATATGTGCCTTTATATTTAAAGTGGTTTTTTATACAGTTGAACCTTCTTTTATGATCCAGTCCAGCCCTCTCT
>NW_021915507.1:0-1179 GCF_006229205.1 Suricata suricatta | reverse complement strand
GTATATCTAGCAGCCCCTTCTCCCTCAACCCTCCTTGCCAAATCTTTGCCCCCCCAACCCACCCTGTTGTTTCCCATCGGGTCCTGTTGCCTGTGGCCACCAGAAGTCTGCTTTGGGGAGGAACTTCCCAGGTCTCACGCCCCTGTTTCTGAGCTCTGAGGAAGGGTCTCAGAAAGCAGCTGGTGAGCTGCTGGGCCCAAACCTGCTTTATCAACCCGGGGCCTGCTGGGCGAGAGATCTCCCTGCGGCTGCCTGATAAGAGGCTGTGCTCTGCTTCCTTCCCGCCTAGAGTCCTATCAGAGGCAGGCCTGGGCGAGGCGCCAGTCCCTTCCCTGCGAACACAGGGCAGAGAAAAAGGCCCCTGGAAGTAATGTTCTTGCACTCAGACCCAGTCAAGCCCTCCCCATGGTGGTGGAATGGGGCTCAGGGCAAGGCACCGAAGACTCCCCTCTGCAAGAGTGAGTGGGGACCCTCAAGCACACTGGGCTGAAGTCCACAGGGACCTGAGCTCAGTGAGGGTGTATGCTGCCTTTCAGGTCTCCCGGACTCGGACTTGTGCTTCTGCGTGTGTATGCACGCGCGCATGTGTGTGTGTGTGTGTGTGCATGTGTGTGTGTGTGTGTGTGTGTCCCCTTAACACTGTAGCATGGGGAAAGTGCATGGTGTCAAAAGGAGGGCACACTGTGTGTCCGCCCGTGAGCCTGGTCAGGGAAGAGGTTAGGGGTACAGGTAGCACTGAATCCCAGTGCTGGCTCTGCCCTATGCTATCCGTGCCCCCTTGGGACAGACTTTCTGTCTTTTCCAGTAATACTCGGGAAACTGAGTCGTATGAGGACCCCAGGCTCCTCTTCTGATCAGGTGTGTAACAGCACTGCCTTTCCCGGTGGGCACAGGAACGGTCCCTGGTGCCCTAGCACCCTGGCATAGAGAGAGATGGGTGATTGCTAACAGCCTCTCTGGCCCTCTGCTCTCCACTGTCCCAAGCTGAGCGAAGACAGAGTGAGTTAGGAAATGTGAGTGCCAGCGGCTCTAAGGACAGCCCAGGTACATCCCAGGTACAGCCCAGACACAGCCCGGGTACAGCCCGGGTACAGCCTGGGTACAGCCCAGGAACAGCCCAGGTACAGCCCAGGTATAGCCCAGGCACAGGCCAGTTACAGCCTGGTACAGCCCAGGTAC
>NW_021915506.1:0-1179 GCF_006229205.1 Suricata suricatta | reverse complement strand
AGTCAGAGGAGAACTCCAGGCACTGACACTGTGGAGCCTGATGTGGGACTTGAAGTCATGAGCTGCGAGATCATGAGCTGTAAACCAAGAGTAAGACCCTTAACTGACTGAGCCACCCAGGTTCCCCTCTCAATTTCTATTATATCAAATCCTCAAATGATGCCTGGTATCCTAGACAGAATAATTTGCTAAGTGAATGACGTGGAGAATGGAACCTGACTTTATGTCAAACATTGTGCTAAGTGTGATCTATATTTACATAGTTAATGTGATAGTATATTTCCATCTCTCTGATGGAAAAAAAGTGGGAACTTTGGTCTTGTGTTGCAGAAGTCCTTATGGAATGCCTAACCATTAGGATGTGAGCTCATTATATAATGGATCCATGTTTTGTGTTCTTCCACTATGACCTGTTGAAATCTCCTAAAGCAGACTGGATTAACCCTATTCATCATGTGTCTAGTGAATTGTACATGTGATTGTGGGTATGAGTAGATCTTTATAAAATAAACATCGTTGGGGCCCAGACATGCTGTGTAGTCTCCATAGAAGTAAGAAATGGGCATTATATCAACATTTGTAATCCTTTAATTATAGTTCCTTACATTAATATAGCAGTTTCAGAAAGCGTTTTCAAGTATGCTAGATCCTTACGCTGCTCCTGTGTTTCTAGTAGGTGTTGTCTTCATTTTCCTGCCACAGGTTCTGCTGCTCAGATTATGTGCCAAGCTCTCCTGGCTGGGAGGTGGTAGAGAGTCTTGTTGGCCTCCATCTTCCATCCCAGAGCAGAATTCTGTTGTCCAAGAGCTCTGAAATACCTTTCCCTGGTTCTTCTGCTCCTTTTACCCATGCCAATCATATTTTTCTCTTTGAGAATTTCCTGAAAGTCAGCATTGTGATTAGAATTTAATCAGAGGTGACAATGAAGGGGTTCTTGGTAGGGAAAGCAAATGAGTGAGTGGATTTATCCTCCTACTTTCCATCTCTCTCCAATACTCCCTCCTTCTATCCCCCCAAACAGGGAGATGGTCTCCATGGCACCCTACTGCAGAGTACTCCATAGTAATTTAACAGTGACAGTGGAGATATTAATACTCTTTGATCATTTGACTAGATATGCTAATGAAGCATGTCTCCAATTCTCTTTGAAAGAAGTCCTTCCTCTCTATCCCTACTAGC
>NW_021915505.1:0-1179 GCF_006229205.1 Suricata suricatta | reverse complement strand
CTGGGGACAGCCGGGCGAGGGGCCGGCCCTGGCCTGTGTTTATCGAGTTCTAAACCACTATTTGCCTTTCCCCCAGTTTCCCCACTTATTTTTAAATACAGGACATCTTTTCTTCCAGGGACATAAATATTGAGAGAAGATGGAAATACACTCGAGTCCTTTCAGGAACAAGATGTGGGACAAATAAGTCACAACCGCCGGACACTGTATTGAGCTCATTTGCTTACATATCTAACACGTCTCTTTGAGAACAGAGGATTTATCGCCACTCTGTCTGGTGGACATTTGTTAATTGTGTAATTTATGAACTAGCTAGGTAGCAAAATATGACTAACGGCTCATTTATTAATGCAGCCTTTAGTAGGTGTGTTAAAAGCAAGCCAAAATGTGATCACAGCTGTATTTTTTTATAATAGTTTACTGTCAAATCACAGCTGTATTTTCTGAAATTACTGTTTTACAAGTAACTGCCACACACCGAAAGAAAGGGCAACGGCGGAGGCATGAAGAAAACTAAGCAGCCGTGATGAATCTTTCTGCCCAACTCTAGAGGCCAATTTAGTACCAGAAACCAATCAGGATAAGAGAGCAAATAACTCAGCTTTTTAAAAATTAGCAAAATGTCTGAATATTCGCCAAAGATATGCGCAGAGAGCAAACGGGAGTCACGTTCAACAGCATCCGCCACTACAGAATCGCGCATCAGGAGCGCGACTAGAGGTCAGCAGGCGCCTCTCACAACGGCCACAGGGGTCAAGGCTGATGGTGTCCAGGTGCTGGCCAGGACGCAGAACCGGGCAGGGGTGTGAGCACGTTGAAAAGGTTTTGCAGCGTCTTCGAAGGGTCAGCCTAGCTACCCTGAGACCCGGCCGTTCTCCTCCGACACGGTCACCACAGGGAAACCAAAGCACATGTCCGGACAGAGACTTCAGTATCAAGGTTTGTAGAGGCTTTATTCACGCTCCCACGCTCCCCCGCCCACGAACGGGTAAAGGGACAAACGGACAGACCCGCCGCAGGAAGGAGGGAGCTCTGCTCTGCACGACAGGGACCGGTCTCTAACGCACACCTGGGAGTGGGAGAAGCCCAGAGAGCGTCTGCGTGATTCCGGTCACGTAAGAGGGTCTGGGAAAGAGGGGCCGCGGTAGGGACGCACCCACGGAGGCGGGCAGGGCGTGC
>NW_021915504.1:0-1179 GCF_006229205.1 Suricata suricatta | reverse complement strand
TGCTAAACTCTGGTGAGCATTGTTTGGATTGGGGTCCCCTCACATGTTTTGAATATCTGTTATTATGAAGGATGGCTCAATCCTGATTAGAAACTAGTATCATTTTTGTCAACATCCACTGAGTTGACAAAAGAGACAAGCAGATAGTGCAGGCACTCAGATACACCCAAGTAAAGTTTTGATTCAGAGCAGAGCAATGCACAAAACCAGGAGGCACAATAGAATCCATGATGTGAAGGTGACAGTGACAGCGGTGACTGAAGTTTTGCACTGAGCTCTGGTGTCAGTGGGTTTTAGGCAACCTGAACACATGCCTGAGCAATGACATCAGGGTCATATCTGTCAAGCAACATGACCTCTGTCCTCAGGGACAGTCTTGAATTGTCTAATATTTTCTTTTTTTTTTAATGTTTATTTACTTTTAAGAGAGAGAGAGAGAGAGAGAAGGAGAGAGGGAGAGAGCTGGGAAGGGACAGAGAGAGAGAGGAGGACACAGAATCTGAAAGAGGTTCCAGGCTCTGAGCTGTCAGCACAGAGCTTGATGTGGGGGTTGAACCACAAACCATGAGCCAACCGGCTGAGTCACCCAGGAACTCCACCTAATATTTTCTTAAAATCTTTCTTCCTAAAGGTAGGGTGGAATTTGTTTTAGGCATGTAAAAATCCTGCCTGAAACAATGTCTTTACTTATAGTATTTGTGTGAGAGCAGTAGTAAGCCTAGCATCATAGTTATAAGCTAACAAATTATTTTATACATGATTCCTCTTATACATGTAATTATATTAGCACTATTTATAAATAATTTCTATATATTGGGAAGGGAAATATGATAAAGAATTTGATCCATCTCAGTAGAAATATTGTGTTTAGCCAATCACTAAACATCTTATCTACCTGTAATTCCATATAACTACCATCAGTAATGGCAAATTATTTCACTCAGATTAGAAATAGGAAGTGAACTAGTAGGCAACCAACAGAATGGGAAAAGATAGTTGCAAATGACATATCAGATAAAGGGCTAGTATCCAAAATCTACAGGAAATCACCAAACTCCACACCCAAAAAACAACTAACCCAGAGAAGAAATGGGCAGGAGACATAAACAGACACTTCTCCAAAGAGGACATCCAGATCACCTATAGGCACATGAAAGGATGCTCAACATCACTCACCAT
>NW_021915503.1:0-1179 GCF_006229205.1 Suricata suricatta | reverse complement strand
CTGGGGACAGCCGGGCGAGGGGCCGGCCCTGGCCTGTGTTTATCGAGTTCTAAACCACTATTTGCCTTTCCCCCAGTTTCCCCACTTATTTTTAAATACAGGACATCTTTTCTTCCAGGGACATAAATATTGAGAGAAGATGGAAATACACTCGAGTCCTTTCAGGAACAAGATGTGGGACAAATAAGTCACAACCGCCAGACACTGTATTGAGCTCATTTGCTTACATATCTAACACGTCTCTTTGAGAACAGAGGATTTATCGCCACTCTGTCTGGTGGACATTTGTTAATTGTGTAATTTATGAACTAGCTAGGTAGCAAAATATGACTAACGGCTCATTTATTAATGCAGCCTTTAGTAGGTGTGTTAAAAGCAAGCCAAAATGTGATCACAGCTGTATTTTTTTATAATAGTTTACTGTCAAATCACAGCTGTATTTTCTGAAATTACTGTTTTACAAGTAACTGCCGCACACCGAAAGAAAGGGCAACGGCGGAGGCATGAAGAAAACTAAGCAGCCGTGATGAATCTTTCTGCCTAACTCTAGAGGCCAATTTAGTACCAGAAACCAATCAGGATAAGAGAGCAAATAACTCAGCTTCTTAAAAATTAGCAAAATGTCTGAATATTCGCCAAAGATATGCGCAGAGAGCAAACGGGAGTCACGTTCAACAGCATCCGCCACTACAGAATCGCGCATCAGGAGCGCGACTAGAGGTCAGCAGGCGCCTCTCACAACGGCCACAGGGGTCAAGGCTGATGGTGTCCAGGTGCTGGCCAGGACGCAGAACCGGGCAGGGGTGTGAGCACGTTGAAAAGGTTTTGCAGCGTCTTCGAAGGGTCAGCCTAGCTACCCTGAGACCCGGCCGTTCTCCTCCGACACGGTCACCACAGGGAAACCAAAGCACATGTCCGGACAGAGACTTCAGTATCAAGGTTTGTAGAGGCTTTATTCACGCTCCCACGCTCCCCCGCCCACGAACGGGTAAAGGGACAAACGGACAGACCCGCCGCGGGAAGGAGGGAGCTCTGCTCTGCACGACAGGGACCGGTCTCTAACGCACACCTGGGAGTGGGAGAAGCCCAGAGAGCGTCTGCGTGATTCCGGTCACGTAAGAGGGTCTGGGAAAGAGGGGCCGCGGTAGGGACGCACCCACGGAGGCGGGCAGGGCGTGC
>NW_021915502.1:0-1179 GCF_006229205.1 Suricata suricatta | reverse complement strand
GGTTGCCACTTCAGATGGCTGTGAAATTGGGTGGTTGGCTGGTTGTTACTTGACCTTCTAATTTCTATGTAGGTCTGGTTGCATGAAATGGAAGTTGGTGTTTTGATTTTTTGCTTTGCTTTTCTGTTTGGAGTGTCATTGCAACTACTGTATTGTGGATGATGGAAGATAATTGCATATGTTAAAAATAAATTGTGTTATATTCAAAAAAATAAAGGAAGATATAAAAAAAATAAAAAGAATATACCTTGAAAAAAATAAAATAAAATAAAACCATGCCCTTCATTTCCTTCTGAGTCTCTTCCAGCTCTTCTTTCAATGTCCTTATTCCTATCAAATGCCAGTTTATTATGACTGAAGTGTTCTCTAAGACACAGTAAATTTTTCTCTAGCATTTTCCTTTAAACCCTAAAACAAACTGTGAAGTTGTAGGTGTTTGTTACCACAGAACCCACTTCCTGTTGCCAAAATCTGTATTAGTTTCCTACTCCTGCTTCACATATGACTACAAATGCAATAGCTTAAAATACACAAATGCATTATTAAGTCAGAAGTACTATAGTCAGCCTCTCAACAAGATCACATTCTTTCTAGAAGCACGAGGGAGAACCAGTAACTTAGCATTTCCCAGTTTGTACAGGCATCCTGTTATACTGACTTGTGGCCCCTTCCTGCATCTTTGAGGCCAGCAACATCCCTTCTTAGTGACTGTCGCTTCTGCTGTGTCATCATTTCTGACTTATGTTTCCTTCTTAGGGTATGTTTATGAGAACATTGGACCCATCCAGATAACCCAAGACAATCGTCACATCTCAAACCTTTTCAATTAACCAGCAAAGTCCCTTTTGCTAAATTAGTAATATATTAATAAGCTACAGGGATTAGGAGGTGGCTGCGTTTATTTGTTTGCTTAATGGAGAGGTCATGGTTCTACCCAAAATGCAGTCTAGTTATTAAAATAATTATGAGCTAGAAAGGATAGATACTTTGAAACTCATTAAATAAAGAATTTTTATTAATCAAACATATCATAAAGTAAATGAAAAAACAAGACAGAAAAACAGGCAGAGTGAACACACACTGGTAAAGGACTCATAGTCACTATACAAAAAGAACTCTTGCCGGTTAATAAGAAGGTAATATTTAAAAAGTGATCAGTCTCAGACATTTATTTTGAAA
>NW_021915501.1:0-1179 GCF_006229205.1 Suricata suricatta | reverse complement strand
TGACCAAAGATATTGGGACTCTAAACCCATTTTTATCCTGCAGATCTGTAAGGAGCTGCAAGCCCTTGATCTTGGTTTGGGGCTATGCTAAGAGCTAGAGAGACGGGTCACAGGCTCAGAACTTACTCTTGTAGGGAGAAAGGTGGAACCCTAATTTGAGCGAAGGGAAGTGTGAATCCTGAATTCTGGTTATTCTGTTTTTCAGTTCAATATTTTCATTTTAAGTTAAATTAGCTAATTAATTAACTCTAGGTCCTTTCAAGAAAATTTAGTTCCAGGGCACCTGGGTGGCTCAGTCAGTTGAGCGTCTGACTTTGGCTCAGATCATGATCCCGAGGTTCATTGAGTCAAGCCCCCTATCTGTCTCCAGCCCCACATTGGGCCAGCTGCTGTCAGCACTGAGCCTGCTTTGGATCCTCTGTCTCCCTCTCTCTGCCCCTCCAGGTTCAAGTCCTCTGTCTCTATCTCTCCCAAAAATAAAAAGCATTAAAAAAAAAAAAGAAAGAAAGAAAAGAAAATTTAGTTCCATCCAACAGTTTGAGAGTCCCCTCAGGGTTGCCTGCTCCTAGTCCTGTCGTTCACTCTCCAGCAGAGGAAAGGGGGAGGGGGGGCGTGCAATTCCCTTAAGAAACTGAGCGTGCGTCACCATAAGGAGGGAAGGAGTTTGTGGCTACAGGTCTACTGCATGTCCAGCTACTGAAACTTTTCCAGTCTTTTCTCCGAGTTCAGCGAATGCCTGATGCTTACTCAGTCAAGGGGCATGTCTGACGTTCTCGGTGTCCATGAGGTTCTGCACCGCTTCTTGGCATGAGAAATGTCCTTAGACCCAGCAATGCTCTGTATCAGGTAGACCTTAGCTGGGATCCATACCTCGCCCTCACAAAGGGTCAAGTCTCCCATGACTCAGCCCCCTGTGTGCCCCTAGTGATGGTGAATTTTACGTGTCACCTTCACTAGGCTATGGAGCCCAGTTGTGTGGTCCAATGCCTGTTTAGATGTTGTCCTGAAGGTACGTTTTGGTAATTAACATTTAAATTTGTAGACATCGCATAATACAGATTATTCTCTGTAATGAGGGAGGGGCCTCATCCAATCAGTTGAAGGCTTTAAGAAGCAAGACTGAAGTTTCCCAAAGGAGAAGAGATTCTTCCTTAAGAGGCAACAGTAGAAGCCCGAGTT
>NW_021915500.1:0-2330 GCF_006229205.1 Suricata suricatta | reverse complement strand
GCCCCGGAGACCCCACGTGTCTCTGCAAATGGAAACTGCAGCAGTGACATGTTTCGGTGTGGGGGCGAGGCCCTTTCCCTCCCTTCTCTCCACACAGGGTGGCTAGGACCCCTGTGCGGCCGCAGCTCTGCCCACGGCCCCTCAGCCTCGGGCTCCCCACCTGTGAAACGGGTGGCCTAGTTCGTCCCTGGGGGGCCGCTCGCGCCAGCGGTCAGCCGTCACCTCCTCTTCGCCGGGGACCCGTCCCGTGGATCCCCAGGAACCGCTGTCGCACCGCGGGCCCCCGGGGGGCGGGGCGGCCGCTAATGGCAGTCTCCTCTCCTTCCGCCCCTGCAGATCATCGCCAACCACCACATGCAGTCCATCTCGTTCGCCTCCGGGGGAGACCCGGTAAGTGCCCGGCTGCTGCTCCGTGCGCTCTGGGAATTTTCGGGAAGGGGCCTTCCTTCCAGGGGTGCTTTCCTTCCGGGGGTGCCTCCGAGACACGATCGATGTAATGCCCAAGTTTTCAATATCCCCCCAAAACCAGAAACCGCCAGGGAGACCGAGGCACGCATGCAAAAGCAAAGGGCGTTTGTTGTTCTGGCTCAGGCTGGCCGGGCCGAAGTTCGGGCTCACGGCTTCACCAGCGCAGTGGGTCCGGGCTGAGGGCCCCGAGCCAGGGCTGAGCAGGGTTTTTATGGGGTTTGGGGAGGGGGAGTTACAAGAAACTGTGACACAGGTACAGTGACCCAGTCATAATGGTACAGCAGTATTGGCAGCAGCTCTCACCATACACACTGTTCAGAGCGTTTGTTACTTTTGGCGGGACCCAGTTACAACATTTAGGGTATCTTTGAAACTAACCAATTACAGAGCGAGGTCAGGGTCTTGTTTGGTGACTATGGGGTTAACTTTAACACTAGGTGACAGGGTCCTATCTAAAGTTCCCGTCTGCAGGTCTCACCCTTAGGAATGTGGGGAGAGGTAGCTGGCCTTCCCTGATTGGACACCGCAGAGTGGTCCCTTCTGGCCCGGGGAATGGTTCCGGAGAGGCTGACCCTTGGACCCTCTAATTTAGAGGGGAAACTTAAAGCCTGTCATGGCGTCTGTTTGGTTCAGACTCATGTTCCTACAATCGGGGCAGGTAACTGTGAGGACAGCCGTCCCCTCCTGATTCCGTAAGCTCTTCTCAACGGCTGATGGTTCTCATTCCATCGGCCCAAAGAGGCCAAAAATGCTTCAGATACTGGCTTCCCGAAGAGGTCATGGGACCGCGCCCCAGGGTCAGCCGTCAGGCTTCCCGTCTGATGACTGTGGGTCCTGCTTCGTTCCTTCTTCCCCTTGGGCTCCACCGGGGCCCTGCGGCTTCATAGGTTAAGTCTACGTGAAGCCTGTGAGTTTACTTAGCCTGGTTTATTCATAGATGTTTGAAATTGGAATTTTTCTCCCCACATTTAACGTCGGAGTCTTACTGGTTTGCTTTGCCAGCAGGGAAGGAGTGCAGGGAGAGAGAGGGAGAGGGAGAGGGGGAGGCAGAAGGGGAATGTTCTATTTTTGCATTGCTTCCTTTATTAAGAAGGTCACAAGGGAGCTTGCTCCCCACATTTGGTCAGGAGCGCTGGATGACGGTGTCAGTGCTCAGCTGCAGCGTCACGAGAGGCAGGACCCACAGCCCCGTCCTCCCCTCCTCCTCCCCTTCCTCCCCCTTCCCCTCCTCATCCCCCTCCTCTTCCTCCCCTTCCCCTCCTCATCCCCTTCCATCCCCTCCCCCTCCTCCCCCCCTCTCCCCGCCCCCCAGCGGAGCCAGCCCACACGCCCACACGCCCTCACGCCCTGACCGCTGCGCACTGTTGCCGCCGGCCCTTGGAAACAGCTCGCAGGCAGGAAACCATCTCCCGGGAAGAAGGGGCAGTTCGCCCCGAGCAGTGCAGAGGGAGAGAGCACCGGCCCCCGGACCGCTATCGTGCCATTGCCCATTGGCCCTGGCCGCGTTTCCACCAGTCTGGGGAAATATTTAAAAATTAGGACGACGGAGTGAGTGTTTTCTTGAAGCTAAATTTACTCAAGAAGAAAAATTGTTCTCTATCCTGGCATGATGTCCTTTTGCTGTTAAATCGTCTTTTATAATAAAAGAATGAAGCTTGGAAGTGGTGTTTTTGTTGTTACTGTGCTTTAGTTATGTAGACGTCTCCGGGCGCAGGTGCGGTGCGGAGATGCCGTCCAGCTCCGCGGGAAGGCAGTGTTTCCCGGGCCCGTGAGGACTCCCGCTCTTCCCTGGCCCGCTGCCTCTCCTGGGGAACGTCCTGCAGCTTCTGGCCCAGGAGACGAACCGAGGGGCAGGCGCTTTC
>NW_021915499.1:0-1179 GCF_006229205.1 Suricata suricatta | reverse complement strand
AACTTGGGGGGACCATGCTGGGTCAGTGAGTTAAGTGTCTGACTCATGATTTTGGTTCAGGTCATGATCTCAAGGGTTTATGAGATGGAGCCCTTCGTGGGACTCCGTGCTTACTCACTGTGCCTGCTTGGGATTCTCTTTCTGCCCTTTCCCTGCTCTCTCTCTCTTTCTCAAAATAAATAGACATTAATAACAACAACAAAAAAAAAACTAAGAGAACTTGGGTTCTAGATTGTCTGTGCAATTTCACTTGCAGTCCTTAGTATGAACGATTTCCCTCTCCCCAGCCTTGGTTTCCATCACTACATTTTAAACTGAACAGGACAGAATACAACTGTTTTACTACTGTTCATTGTGGAAGGGTCACTAATACTCAGAGAAAACTTACTCTGAAAGGTTTCACTTCCTGTTTTGAAAGAAAGCCTCCAGGATAAGAAGGTAGTCATTAAAACATCAGACCCATTTCCCTTTTTCCATTCAGGATCTTCCAAAATCTTCTTTAGACATTAGACAAGAAATTCCCTGAAGGCATTCTAGGTAGGGGATATCTGTGCTATGTATTCCCGGTAGGGAAGCCGATTGTTTTCCTTTTGATTCGAATGATATGCCCAAGTGCATAATGGTGAAATCAGGCCCATAAATACTGATTGTTCCATAGTGATCTCTTCCCCCGAAATTGTTATAAAGTCTCATATCTGGAAACAAAACAGTATTCTAGAAAATATTTTCACTTACAAATAAAATTATATTTTATCTTTTGAGATTCTTTTAAATACCAAAGTAATAAGAGGCAGCCAAACTAAGCAGCAAATTGAGCCAGTCGAAACCTCTGTGGATCATAATTCATGGTTTTACATGGCAGGCTAGAGTAAGCTGTTATTTTTTTCTCTCAGTGACAGCAGAACTCATGAGTATTTGTGATGGTAGCAAAAAAGAATATGAAAAAGTAAAAACAGCCAGTTGACATCCTCATTATATTAAACATTCATGCAAAAAAATTCATATGAAAATTTGCTTTTCAGAATGAAATAATAGTACCACCAACAACACTGAGAACATGATATAATATTTGCTTAGTCCTTTATGATTTTCCATAATCCTTTAATATGTTATTTGAAATTGGTCCCATAAGACTATATATATGTGTGTAATAGGCATTCATATAAATGAATTTGTATT